>NC_141990.1:50820330-51123214 GCF_049901715.1 Pseudonaja textilis | reverse complement strand
AGCTTGCATTTGTGCTTAATGTCCGCTTGCCAATGTTTTAACCATAGTAAGCGTCACACTGTGGCATGTGAGGAAATGGCCCTGGCTGAAAACTTGACTGCATGATAAGTTGCATCAGTTGAGAATTCAGTGGCTGCTATAAGTTTTGTAATATCTTGGTGTGCTCTAATGTTGGAATTAGGGACATGCTCCCATAAGAGACGGAGCCACTGAGAGAAGCACGGGTAAAGAAGGAAGTGGCCATGGCCGCTCTGATGGCCCATGCATCAGACTGATGGGCCCTGCGTAGGGCAAGCTCGGCCCATTTTTCCTCCGGCTTTAATGCCTCTAACGCTTCACTGGGAATGGAGGACAAGGACGCTAATCCCACTATAGGTTCGTCTACCTCGGAAGTATTCAACAATTTTGAGAAATTAGGGGCCAAATTAAAACATTTCTTGTCATATCCCGTGGGGCAGGGTACACCGCTGGAGACACCCACTGTTTCTGTACCAGGTCTGAAAACATGTGAGGAACTGGAATCACATCTGCCTCGACTTCTGGTTGTAAATTAGATCTTTTGGTCCCACTTCTGAAGGAGTTGGAGTGGTAGAAGGGGCCAACTTGTTCAGGTGTGCAATGTTTTTTGCCTTAAACAAAAGTGATCTGAATAGTTGTGGGCGGAATAACCCTGAAAATACCGGTTGATCAGGAATAAGGCCCTCATTCTCAGACATCCCACTTTCTAGGGGGTCTGCTTCTGACAGGGCCGGGTCACTGTCATGTATTGATCCTGACCCAATCTGTTCCATTTGATCAATGTGATCCACTTCTGCCTTCTCCTCCTCCTCCTCCTGCAGCCCCTGGAGGGGCATGTCCCCCTGAAACTGTACCTGGTTATAGTGTTGCTCCGATCTGGTTAACAACCTTAGAGATTGAGAATCATAGTCAGTGGTTACCGGGTGTTCCCTGGTCAGAACTGTGTGTTGAAGACCTGCTGCAATTCCCTGGTGGATTGCCAGCTCCATCCACGCCTTCATTCTCTCTGGAACTTCCTTTGGAAGAATGTCATCCTGTCAAAGACCGGCAGCCATCGGAGTGAATGTAGCTTCAGGAGCCCTTCGCATTGTCTGTGTTCCAGGTAATTGGCCTGTTGAGTCTGGGAAATCAAGCTGTGTCTGGATGAGAGGGAGAAATCTAGGGGAGGAAAAGGGTGGGAAGAGTTAGATGGTACTGGACTTGGGGGCAGAAGGTCCTGTGAGGCCCTGTGTGCCTCCCTTGCACACCTATCTATTTGTTTTTTAATGCTTTATGGCGCCTGTTGGCATCCTTTACTGAAGCTTTAGAATGACCTTTTGTCTGCTTGGATTTGTGCTGAGATTTAGCTTTGACGCTTGATGTTGAGGGTTGAGAGCTACTACTGCCTGCCATTTTGAATTGAAAGAGATGCAGTTTGCTTGTTATTCACAGCGATACTGTTGAGGCAGTTGGCACGCCCAGGGGCCTGATCCAAGAAGGGACCGGTTGCCCTGATAATATCTTATCTCTGGGTTTTTCTTTTTTCAATTAAGATATATGTATATAATGAGTCGTATCACAGTAATAATATCTTTCCTTATTAAGATATTAATACTGAATATTATATTATTATTGTTGTTGTTTTGTTGTTGTTGTTATTATTGGAGTGAATGAAAGTCACCAATATCTATCTATCTATCTATCTATCTATCTATCTATCTATCTATCTATCTATCTATTGATAGATATCTATAGATAGATAGGTAGATGGGTAGATAGATATAGATAGGTAGGTAGGTAGGTAGATAGATAGGTATTTAATTTAATAAAGAAACAGCTTGATAGAGTGAATATCCAAACAGCCAAATTAAGAATGCTTGAAAGGCCAAGATAATAAAGAGAGGCCTTCAATAGCTTCCCTGCACAGGCGGACACAGGCCTGGATGCTCGCTGTTGTGCCTCTGGGTAAGGCTGTGAGGGTTAAGCCAACAATAATACATGGATGGCCCTGAATCTAATTAGAAAATGAGGTGTAATAATTCCTTAGGTTATCAGAAGGAAAAACCTCTGATCGGGAAGGAAAACTACCTCACACAGCTCGATTACAAATAGAGCAGACACGCAGTTTGTTTCTTTTTAAAGTAAAGGCAAAAACAATGGCCGTTTTTTTGGGCACATGCGTGCTTCCCAGCAACAAACTCCTGCCATGTGGGGAAATGCCTCTGACGGCTTCTCCTTGTGGCTAAAAGGAACGGCGGGGGAAGGGGTGGAAATAATTCTTACTGCTTTCCACACCAAGACGGCATTCTGAGGGGAAAACTCAAATGATATGACTTGGATGAGAGCAAAAATGCCCACGCCACTATTGCCGATATAGAGAAAGGCAATGCGGACTCACAATGGCGGGGTAGAACAAGCAGATGTGGGGGAGGCTCGGAGCAATGCTGAAGCTGCCTGCCACTTCGGGCGTGAAACAGTACTACCCAAAAATGCAAATGATCTCCAATGACCAGATGGAGAGAGCTAATGTCAGGTGATCGTAAAGTGATTTGGAGGCTAAAAGCCTGAAAAAAATGAACTGGACTATATCCAAACCTGCTGAGTAATACTCCTGTTTCGGCCAAGGAAGAACAAAAAGCACTGCTTATCCACAATGAGGCTGAGCCAAAACTGGGGAATGCTGGGGAGGAGTCCCGTGGAGGAGGAGGAGCATTCCACAAATTAATCCCAGCCTAGACATGCAGAGACTGAAGCACCTCTCGCTACTGGATGCTCTGAACAGCTCATGGGAGAATTTCACCCAAAGAATTTTTAACACATTTTCAAGCATTTCATCTCAGTTTGATGGTTTGAAAACTCATAAAAATAAAGCATGAGGTTCTCAGAATTTTTTGGGGGGTGGGGGTGGGGGCGGTACTTGGAACAGAATCTCTACCCAGATAACAATTCACAAGTGGAACAACTTGCCTTCAGAAATTGTAGGTGCTGCATCCCTGGAGGTCCAAGACAGGAGCCACCTGTCTGAAATGGTATAGGGTCTCCTGCTTCAGCAGTGGGTTGTGATAGATCATCTCCAAGGTCCCTTCCAGCTCTATTCTGATTGATTGATAACCAATTGTAGTTATCACAAATACAGTGAGCCCAGAGTTCTACTACAGCAGTGGCTTTATTGGTAAATCCTTATCTTTGCATGTCTTTGTAGAAGTACTATGATAAACATTTCAGGAAATTTAGCCCTTCCGGTTTGAGCTTCTTCAGTGACAGACTGAAACCTCATCTCTCCGAGGCTTTGATCCGTGCTCGCTGCTGGAGCGCCCCGAGCCGGCTGGTTTCGTGGCTAAGCCACCCCGTAGAGGTAGTGAAGAGGGGGGAGACTGCCTGCAGGGTTGAGGAGAGCCGCATCTCTCCTCCCCAGCTGGCCATTACTCCCTTTCCCAAAGGCGGTTGTAGCGGTGGTCAGAAATGGCCACCACAAAGAAGAACTCAACCGGAAAAGAATGTACAGGAGGAAGATAAGAGAAAGTTTTGGTTGACCGGGTCAAACAGCAAAAGTAACAAATAAGGTACCCTGGAATTTAAACTTAACAACATTGTTCCCAAAGAAGATTTTGAAGCTGCGAAGGAGAGAGAGAAGGAAAAGGATTAGGTTTTTTTTTTCTTCCCTTCCTTATACTGACAGCTAAGAGACTTAAGCAAGAAACTGAAAAAAAACCCACTTTGACATTCATAGGCATCTAAGCTGAAAAAAAAAGTCAAGGGGATAATAAAGATTTCTGGACATTTAAAAGTTTTTAAAAGCTGGAAAGGAGAAAAAAAAAGAATAGAAGGCAGGATCTGGAAAAATGGAGGAGACTGCCTGGAATTAAGGAATGGAACTGTAATTAAAAGGAACTTACAGTGAAATTTTAACAAGATTCCTCAAAGATACATTTTAATGGAAACTTGGTAACAAAATAATAGAACCACAGGAAGAGAGAGTGGAAAAAAGAAGCAAGTAGAAACAGCCTTGGATTATTTGGATTACTTGGTGATTTTTGGTTTTTGCATCTAGATGACTAAAATTAATTGGGTGGTTGTTTAAAAGCTTTTAAAAATGGTATCACTCTTAGAAGAACTGAAAACGGAACTTAAAAAATGGAAAAAAGACGCACAAGAAGGGAGAAGTTCTTTTGGCTTTGTTTTTCAATTCTTAGAAATGGAGATCTGGAACTATGAGAAGCAACAAGAAACGCTTGGAGAAGAAGAAGATTGGGACAAAGAAGAAGCCATCTTTAATGATCAAATAATTTTAAGTGTTGGGAAAAAAGAAAAGGGGGGAAAGAGAGTGAAAGAAAGTTTAAGACTAGAAAAAACAACCAAAAAGAAGAAGAACAATTTGAAAGATAAGTATAATATTAGAAAGCAACAGAAGAGGGGATTACAGATGAGAGAGTTAGAAGTAGAGAGATGAGGGGGTAAAAAGGGGAGGGAAAAGAAGAGGGGGAAGAAGGCAAAGAAAAGAAGTTGTAAAAGACAGAAACAAGAAATGGAGAAACAGGGAAAAGATATAAGGATTGTGACCATAAGTTTGTTTAGAGATAATGGGTGAAAATTTAATTGTAAAAGGGATTCTGCAAAGGTATATAAGATAGCTTTGTTATATTACAAATAGAAATAACTTTAGAAAATATGATGATGGATAAAATATTTATTGTAATGCAGTGGGATGTTTGTTAATAAATAAATGAATTAAAATGATTGAGAAAATTAAAAGGGAACATTTTTAATTATTAATAATGATTTATAAAAATATAAGTGAGAAATATGGGAAAAAAAGAATTAACTATGGAAAGTTTATAAGTGTTCCCAAGGAAGTATGATATTTAACTGAAAAGAAATGTTAAAGATGTTAAGATTTTAATGCATATTAATGATAGAATTGAATTGGAATGGAATGTGTTTTATTTACATATATATATAATTTTTTCTTTTTAAGAATATAGTGTCTATTTTAAGAATGTACCAAGCAGAATTTGATTGGAAGTTATTTATTATATTGAATGCTATAATCTTAAAGCTATACATTGAAGCTTAAATAAGAGCTTGAATGGATAAAATTAAAGGATATAAAGGTGTCATACTCTAATTGGTAACTACAGGGAAAAATTTTCTTAATAAGAAAAGATAATGTGAAATTGTAACAGGACAGACAAAAGTATAAATATAATGATTTGAACTGAGATAAGTAAAACAAAGTTGAGAAAATTAAAAGAGGCGAAAAACTATGTAGAAAATATAAAATGGTAATAAGATATGGAATAGAATATAAAAATGAGCATGAAATTGAGTTTTGTGTCTGTATGAAGAAGTAATACCCTGGGACCATGCTATTTTCAAAAAAGATGTTTTATTTGTATTTTGTTTTTGTGAAAACCCAAATAAAATTTTCCCCCCAAAATTTTTTTTCAGGAAATTTGAATGTATTTTGATACACTGTGTGAAACACTTTTTAAAAATAATGGTTTTGATTGCTTACAAGGCTGCAATAGGCAGATAGTATTGTCTACACCCAAAAATAAATTGCCTTTTACTCCAGAAAAACTATAGTTTTACTCATATACAAAATTAGTTTAATAACATACATACATACATACATACATACATTTGTAAGATATTAAACTAATATATGAATAAAATTACACACACACACACACACACACATATGACACAGTTTAAGATTTACTAAATTGCACAGAAGTCCTAGATTTAATATAGTTTGTGAATTAGTCAGATTTCCATGAATAATTTGTGTTTATTATACAGTAGACATCTTTTGCCTTTTCAGATACTAATCTTCCTTCTTTCCTTCCTTCCTATTTCTATTTTTTGTTTGACAAAACTAAATCCTATCCTTGACTAAAATGAAAAATGTAAGTTGAATAGATGCCCAAATTGCTGTTCAGAAGCTCTTGACCTGATGTTCATGCACTTCTGTAAAAGCCAACATCACATAAATATAGCTATCTAAAAGAAACTGAAGACTGGTAACAACATTAAGTGGAAGTCTTTTCCAACATTTTCTGAAGACCAATAAGAAGACAAGAGCAGTCTTTGAAGCAAAAGGCATTTTTCGTGGCATCCAGAGTAATTTAGGGATCATTGAGAGTACATGTTTTCCTGGCAAAGACATGGGAGATGTAGTATAGCTCATTTACAGATTTAAAAAACCTCTTTTAAAAGTAATTAAATTTGTGAATTACAAAACTAAAAAGAAATCCAGATTGGCTTTATTGGGAAGCACTTCAAATCATAGATCCTAACGGATGTTCTTTTTTGTTTTTTTGTTCATTAACAGTGAACCTTGTCTTTTTTTTCCTTCCTTAGGTGGGTAATATTAAAGTCTAGACCAAAACTTGCAGAGACGCCACAGTGGAAGTCACTATGCGATGGGTACAACCAGGATTGTTTCTTTTCTGTCCTAGCCACTCAGCATTCTTCCTGAAAGCATCTCGCTTTCTGAGGTTTAGAGATTTTTTTTTCCTCTTACAAGTGGATGAGAATCAGTGAATGTAAAAAATAAAAATGGAAACTGCCTGAAAATCTTCCTAGATCAAACCAGGAATCTTTATGTTCCATTACATACAACTCATCTATATGCTCTGAAAAGATGTAATATGGAGTGAGGTGATTGGGGCCAGTCTGTTTTACTTATTACCTGACCTCCTCGCAGGAGAGCATGAGTTCTAGTCCTGCCTTAGGCATAAAGCCACCTGAGTGGCCTTGGGCCATTCACTCTCCCTCAGCCCTAAGAAAGAGGCAGTGGCAAATTACCTGCAAAACTCTTGCCAAGAAAATTGCAGCACTTGCTCAGTCAGTTGCCAAGAGTCAAGATTGGATCAAAGGCATATACTTGTGTGTGTGTGTGTGTGTGTGTGTGTGTGAGAGAGAGAGAGAGAGAATATACGTGTATACAAACAATTTTAAAAATAGTTCAATAATCCAATGTTACGAAAGCCAAAATGATATAGAAAGATTGGGTTTGAACCAGGACGACTGAGATTTTGATCACCCATGAAGCTCACTGTGGTTCAGTGACTATCCCTAAACTTCATTTATTTTACAGGTTTGGATAGAAATAAAATGTACTAAAGAGTTTATATATGTCTTCTTAAACTTTTTGGAGGAAAGTGGAATAAAGATATAATCATAAGTCAAATCAAGAGCCTATGTCTCAAGAACCCTATAATTAAAACCTCAGGAAGAAGCAGACAGGGGATAAAGGAAGAACCACAAACTGCAGTTGTCTACAACAGAATGTTGTGAGCTGAGAGTGTGATGACCCATAGCCACTCAAAATAACCCAAAACCCAAAACATACATTAAAGTCCAGTAATGCCTTCAGCTTAACTTCACTGTTTTATTAGGCACAGTTTAAAGTCACAAAAGTAAATGATGAGGCAAAAAGAAAACCAAAACAAACTGCATTGACGAGAATTCTGAAGCAAGCCAAGATAATTTATCATACATTCCAGGAAGGTAAGGGAGGAGAGTCCATGGGAAGAATTCCAGCAAAGATGAAACTCTTTCAAAGAAAACATTAAACTAAACTTTGACTCCAGCAATTTTGACTATGTAGTTACAAACTTATATACATAGCTCCCAGCTGCAAGTTACGAGGAAGATCATGGTAATCTGAGTAGACCTCGCTTTCCCTGATCCTCTCCTCCCTGCGTGACCTAGGATGGATAGGGGATGGGCCTGGCTCCTCCTCTGATTGCTCAGCTGGCTTCTGCCCTTCCCCAGCCTCCTCCACCACCTCTGGAGCCACACTCCCACTCCCTGTTGGCTGTTCCTCCTCTTCCTCAGAGTCAGTCTCCACCAGGAGCATGACACTATCCCCCACACATGGCCCCCTTGCTCGGGACCAGGCAGATGAGAACATTGAGGAAACCGAGCATGAAACCAAACGAGGAGCATGAACATCAGTGGCATCGACCCAGGTGAAGTCCTCTGGTCCATAACCTTTCCATGCCACCAAATATTGAAATTGGCCTCACAACTGGCGTGAATCTCAGATGCTATCCACTTCGTACTCCTCCTCTCCCAGAGGGGCTACTGGGGCTGGCTGTGATGGAGCTGGTCTATGCGGACTGTCGGCCAAGGCAGGGACTAACAGGGAACAATGAAAAACAGGATGGATATGCATCGTCTGTGGCAGGGAGAGATGATAAGCCACAGGATTGATCACCACCTCGACCGAAAAAGGTCCTAAGTAACGGTGATCGAGCTTTTTCGATTGTCGCGTCATTGTTAAGTATCAAGTAGAGAGCCAAACCCGATCACCTATCGCTAAAGGCAGAACATTGCGATGATGTCAGTCTGCAAACCATTTATAGTCCTCCTTGGCTTTCTCTAGTTGATAGCAGACTCTGTGGTGCACAGCTTTTAACTCCTGCAAGAACGTATCCACTGCTGGAACTGGGGAATCAGATGGGGCTAAAGAAAAAAGTCATGGATAAAACCCATAGTTAGCAAAGAAAGTGGGCACATGGGTAGATGCATATTGAGCATTGTTATAAGCGAATTCTGCCACCGGCAGCACTTCCACCCAATTGTCTTGTTGAGTATTGCTGAATCAGCAGAGGTACTGCTCCAAAATATCATTCACTCTCTCTGTCCCCCCATCAGTTTTGGGGTGATGAGCAGATGACAGACATGCCTGAACCTGCAGTTTCGCAAGTAGGGTCTGCCAGAAGCATGCCGTAAATTGTACCCCCCGATCTGATACCATGCGTTCTGGTAACCCATGCAACCGGAAAACATGGGAGATAAACAATTGAGCCGTTATCTTGGCTGATGGAAGATCTGCACACGGAATAAAGTGGGCCATTTTAGTCAACATATCCACCACCACCAAAATGGTTGTGGCACCATTCGATGGTGGTAATTCAACGATGAAATCCAATGAAACTGCCCCCTGTGGTCATTCTGGCGTGGGCAAGGGCTGCAAGAGACCCGGGGGTGCACCAGGAGCATACTTGGCTTGGCGACAGATCCCACAGAACACCACATATCCCGACATATCATGTTTAAGTCTTGGCCACCAAAATGTCCTAGAGATGAGGTGCAGTGTTTTGAACACCCCAAAGTGTCCCGCTACTGGACTATCATGACATTGACGTAGGATAAGGCCATGAAGAGGACCTCCAGGCACATAAATGCGATCATGGAACTGCAACAGGTCCCCAATATACTCCCAAAGAGTCTCTTCATTCTCATCCAATTCTCGACGTCGAGCTGCCACAAATGGGTCCTGCCGCTACACCTCCTGAATCCTCACTTGGAGGTCCACAGGTTCCTCAGTGGTCGCAAACCTCTCCAACAGAATCACCGTCCAGGGCAAGATTTTATCCTCCCTTTGGGTATACTTGGGTTTCCAAGATAGGGTGTCAGCGCGTTGATTCCCTCCACTTGGAACATAGGTCACCCAGAAATCAAATCAAGCAAAGAATAAGGACCATTTCACCTGATGCTGGTTCAATGTCCGAGCTGTACATAGGTGTGCCAAATTGTGATGATCCGTTTGAACCTCGATTTGGTGATGAGCCCCCTCCAGGTGGTGCCGCCATGTCTCAAAAGTGATCTTAACCACCAATAGCTCCTTGTCCCAAATTGTATAGTTGCACTCTGGAGCTGACAACTTCTGGGAATAATAAGCGCACGGGAACAAGGTGCCTGTGGGAGCATAGGCCTGGAGGAGCACCGCACCAACAGCCACATCGGAAGCATCTGTTTCCACCACAAATGGCTGGCCTGGATCAGGGTGTTTGAGGATAGGCTCGGAAGCAAAAGCGACTTTCAACTCCTCGAAAGCTGCCTGCTCCTCAGCACCCCAATGGAACTTCTCCCCCTTCTTGAGCAAATTAGAAAGGGGAGCAGTCAAAGCAGCAAAGCAGGGAATAAATCTGTGGTAGTAGTTCGCAAACCCCAACAGTCATTGCACATCCTTAACCCACTGTGGAGGTTCCCGTGCCTGCAACAATTATATCTTTTCCGGGTCCATTTCCACCCCCGCAAGTGAAATACGATGTCCCAAGAAGTCAATCGTGGTTTGTGCAAACTGACACTTCTCATATTTAGCAAACAGGTGGTTATCACTTAAACGTTGCAACACCAGCCGCACATGTTGCCAGTGTTCCTGCAGGGAGTCTGAGTAAATTAAAATATCATCTAAATAAATGACTATGAATTGATCCAACAAATCACGGAAAACATCGTTCATAAAATGCATGAACACAGCTGGGGCATTGGTTAATCCAAAAGGCATCACAATATACTCAAAATGCCCGTACCTCATCTGGAAAGCTGTTTTCCACTCGTCCCCTGCATGAATGCGAACCAGATTGTAGGCCCCACACAAGTCCAACTTTGTAAAGGTCTTAGCTTGACGAAGCCGCTCAATCAGTTCAGGGATGAGGGGAAGCGGGTACCGATTCCTCATTGTGATTGCATTCAACTTGCGGTAATCACAACACAAATGTAGCTCCCCCGATTTTTTTTTTACAAAAAGCACCAGTGCAGCCAATGGGGAGGTAGAAGGCTGGATAAACCCTTTCCGTAGGTTCTTGTCAATAAAATCCCGCAACATGGCCAACTCTGATTCTGGCAGGGAATATATCCAACCCACCGGCAATTTTACATTGGACAACAAGTCAATTGGACAGTCATATGCCTGATGCAGAGGCAACTGATCTGCCTTCTTCTCCCCAAACATATCAGCAAAGTCCACCAACTCCGCAGGTAGTTCCAGGTCCACAGGCGTAGCCACACTCCCTGCACAGGAGCTCAAGCAATGGTTGACACACTTCCTATCAAGGAACTGCACAGCTCCAGACGACCAGACAATCTGTGGATCATGGGCCTGTAACCACTCCAAACCCAGCACCACCGGAAAATGAGGCACTGCGGTAATGTAGAACACGGTTTCCTCCACATGCTGCCCAATACGCATGCAAAGGGGTTTGGTTGCAGCAACCACAGGTCCTGAACGAAGGGGCCGACCATCAATCGTCTCTACCATTACTGGCAGGGACACCTGTTGCTGAGGAATGAACCACTGCTTGACAAAATGAGCATCCATGAAATTGGCTGTGGCCCCTGAGTCGACCAAGGCTTGGATCTCCACTGCTCCCACACCAGGCATGAACACACTTGCTGTCAGCACAAGATGCTTCACCAATAACAATTGTGGTAGAGATGTCAAAGGTGGCAAGGATGGCAAGGTTGGTGAAGATGGTGGGCTTAAGGACTTTACACCCTGACCTACAGACCCCCATAGGTCGACAGATGCTCATTTCCTGCCACCACAGGCGTAGCTGCTGTGGATGTCTTAATAGGACACTTGGCCGCAAAATGGCCTTGATTGCCACAATAGAGGCATAGACCATCATGATGACGTCTATCCTTTTCTACTTGAGTCAGGCGAGGGCGGCCAGCCCCCAACTGCATGGGTTCCTCCAAAGGCACTTCCACCAAGGGTGCCCTCTTGCTGGAAACAGATACGGTCTCTGTCGTCGCACCCGTCGCTGCTGAAGTCTAGCATCAATATGAAGACACAGATGCATGAGCTCATGAAGAGTGCAAGGGCATTCAGTGCACGCCAACTCATCCAGGAGCTCTGACAACAAACCCACCTGGAACTGGTCTAATAGTGCTGCCTCATTCCATTGTACATCCTGCGCAACCACCCGAAAACTAGCAATATAATCCATGAGTGAGTCAAGCTCCTGCTTCAACTCTCTCAAACATCTGTTTGCTGTTTGGCTTTGAACAGGGTCCTCAAACATGGCCTGAAACTGACGGCAAAACTCGGCGTAATTGTCCAACACGTCATTGGGCTGCGTCAACAGAGGCGTTGCCCAACGTGCTGCAAAGCCTGACAACAAACTAATCAAAAACCCCACCTTATCCCAGTCAGTGGGAAAGTCCTCAGGCCGAAGGCTCATGTAAAGCTGGCACTGCCCCCAAAATGCTGGAAATTGGGCCAGCGAACCATCAAATTTATCTGGCATTGCCACTGGGCATTTTTGGCGTGGCTGGGCAGCTTGCATTTGTGCCACCTGTGCAGTCAAAAAAGCCACTTGCTGGCTTAACTGGACAATCTCTGCTCTGAGCTGATCCATGGTCACTCCACAAAAAGCAAAAATAAGTTGAAGGGGTGGCTGGAGTCAAAATGTGATGACCTATAGTCTCTCAAAATAACCCAAAACATACATTAAAGTCCGGTAATGCCTTCAACTTAACTTCACTGTTTTATTAGGCACAGTTTAAAGTCACAAAAGTAAATAATGAGGCAAAAAGAAAACCAAAACAAACTGCATTGAAGAGAGTTCTGGAGCAAGCCGAGATAATTTATCATACATTCCAGAAAGATAAGGGACGAGAGTTCAGGGGAAGAACGCCAGCAAAGATAAAACTCTTTCAAAGAAAACTTTAAACTAAACTTTGACTCCAGCAATTCTGACTACATAGTTACAAACTTATATACATAGCTCCCAGCTGCAAGCCACGAGGACGATCATGGTAATCTGAGTAGACCTCACTTTTCCCTGATCCTCTCCTCCCTGAGTGACCTAGGATGCTTAGGGGATGGGCCTGGATCCTCCTCTGATTGCTCAGCTGGCCTCTGCCCTTCCCCAGCCTCCTCCACCACCTCTGGAGCCACACTCCCACTCCCTGTTGGCTGTTCCTCCTCTTCCTCAGAGTCAGTCTCCAGCAGGGGCATGACAGAGAGGCTGTTGTAACCCAATCTCTTTGTTCATAATAAGGCAAATGAAGAATATTTGCAAGGACCAGAGTCCCTTGGGCTGAAATATCTGCATTAATTCAGAAGAGTTTGATTCATAGCACAATCCAATCAAGTTCTCTGATGGACAGTCTGTTACCTGTCTAGAAATGGGAAGAATGGCTGTCTGCATTGCCAAATTATTTATAGATGAATAAAGTTAGTAGGCATTAACATCTTGTATGTTAATGAATCTCTCTTGAATCTCTCTTAACTGAAGCAAGGATGAGCTTTCCAATTTTCCTCACTGTGATATCCTCCAGATACATTGGGACTATAACTCCCACTTGGACAAGTTTATTCTGGATTAATTAAGTTTTTGGTGGATCTTTCTGATTAAATTTCAGGACTATACATTGATAGTTCTTCAGAAATAATACTGTTTGCTAGAAACCTAAAACACATTGTTCTATATCTAATAGATGCTTTCTTCTTCAAATGTATTTAACTCTGTATAACTACTGAAGTGTATGACATCACAATATTGTTTTGGAAAATGGTGTCACTTTATTTAATATAAATAAATTAAATGGGCTCATTTAATTTCCCGTTTGCTAATGATACAGTCTTGTTGAGGAAAACTCAAATGCTAGAGAGGGAATTAAATTATAAGGCTTTTTTTTACAAAATATCAAAGCTGCCATTTAATCATTTAGGACATGCTTTCAAAGAATGTTAAAAGTAATTTGGCAAGGTTTAAACTGGCACAAATGTCTAATTCATTGGAACTATTTATTGTAAACAAAACCTTGAACAGTTGACAGTCTGGGAGACTTTCCTTCTGCTTTGGGTAAAAATTATCAAAGTTTGGTCTAATAAACAATGTTTCCTCCCCATCCAAATAATGATCATGTGCTACTGGCCTTAAATTTAAATTTTAAGCTTTCCACCTAGTTTTCTTTGTACTTAGGCCATCTCTGAGTTTACCTCATCAAGAGAAGAAGCACATGAACCAAGCTACTACAGAAAAATGATCTGTTCTAAATAATCACTATTCTATTTCAGGTCTCATTCAGGAAACCACATCCTGGCCTATTATAACAGCCATTCTGAGGTTGCAGAAGTTTTTTTTAACCAATAAAAATAAAATAGATAGGCACCATATCAAAGATACAGCATCAAAAGCTGGTTTGACAAAGAGCATAAAAAGCTCAACATATTTTTCTCCACAATTTATAAGTCCTGCATCACTGGTAACCGCTTCAAAGAAAAACCCTGCAGAAATTCTATGCTTGTAAGCACTGTTAGGTCAAAGGTCTCAACCTTTTTCTGGTGCATTATAACAATAATCCCACTGCAAGTCCATCTTCTTTTATTTGCCATTTTCCCCCTGTTGTGTGGGTAACATTTTTGACTGCTTGATAGTATCTCAAGCAATCCTTTGACTCCCAGCTGTTGGTCCTCCTGAATGGCTGCCTCTTCCTCTCTGAGATTATCAAAGCAACTGTGAACAAGAAGCAACTCAGAAGCAGTTTATGAATCATCTGCCAATTTAGAAAGGGATTAAAAAAAACTGTTGACTGACTTTGCTTTTCCATATTGCAACTTTTATATTAACTCCCTGGGCAGTATTTGCTTGATATTGACTCCCACTGCTTTAAGACAGCTGGAGAGAGTTTGCTAGCATTACTTGATGTTAAAAGGATGATTTTTATCATAGTTGACCTACGTTGAATATTCTTTCTCAAAAATATATTTCCATTTTCTTTTTATAACAATTATAACAATTTTATCAAAGATTATTATTACAGTGGTAAAACTTAACACAAATTTTTAAATGATGAAAGAATAACCAATTTCGTTGAGGCACCAGGCTAGAAAGGGGGAGTCTGCTTAGCCCAACTCACCTCAAAAAGCTGTTCTGGTGGGGAAAATAGGAGAGGAAGATATGTTGGATATGTTCACTGCCATAAGTTATACATAAAAATAATAAAGATAGCATATAGATAACAATAGCAATAGCGCTTAGACTTATATACCGCTTCATAGTGCTTTACAGCCTTCTCTAAGCAGTTTACAGAGTCAGCATATTGCCCCCAACAATTTGGATCCTCATTTACCCACCTCAGAAGGATGGAAGGCTGAGTCAACCTTGAGCTTGGTGAGGTTGCAGACTGCCAAATTGCAAGCTGGCTGTGGCAGAAGTAGCCTGCAGTACTGCACTCTAACCAGGGGTGGGATTCAACCGTTCAGTGAGAGTGGGTTTTGCATGCGCATGTACAGCATTTGCAAAAAAACCCATCAGCTGTGCTGCCTGGACACTGGTGCACAATGTTTGAAAAGCCTCTTCTTTCCTGCTTTTTCAACCTCAGCTGTGCCACGCAAAGCAGCTGAGGTTGAAAAAGCAGGAAATAAAGGACAGCCAAGAGCCTGGGCGGGCAGGTGGGCCAAACCAAAAGATGACCAAAAGGTCATTGCAGCGAACTGGTTCAGTGTCTGCTGCTCTTCAGAGCTACCAATTCTATAGAACTGGGCCGAAGCGATAGCATCCTACCCCGACTCTAACCACTACACCACCGTGGCTCATGGTATATAGATGATAGAGATAGATAGATAGATGATAGATGGATAGACAGACAGACAGACAAATAGACATAGATAGATGGACAGATGGATAGATAGAATAAATAGAGATGATAGATTGCAATAGCACTTAGACTTATATACCACTTCAAAGTGCTTTACAGCCCTCTCTAAGCGGTTTACAGTGTATGTTCAGCATATGGCCCCTAACAATCTGAGTCATTTTACTGACCTGGGAAGGATGGAAGGCTGAGTCAACCTGGAGCTGGTGAGACTCAAACGGCTGAACTGCTGGCAGCTGCCAGTCAGCAGAAATAGCCTGCAATACTGCATTCTAATTACTGCACCACCACCACTCATCATAGATGATAGATAGATAGATAATAAATAATAAAACAGAAAAAAAAGAAAAAATATATAAAGAAGTGACTTACCATCTTCATCGCAACAAATATTAACAAATTTCATAAATTTCAGTTCTGATTATTATAGATTAGTGACCTGGCATGCAATCATGAGAAAAAAATATATATTCAAGCCTTTCTTCTTTCACCCTCATCTTTTTTTAAAATTATAAGCTTTTAGACATAAATTACTTTCTTACTCATGTTTGGATTTGAGAGAAAATAGACTGTGTTCCACCTTTTTTTATTGTCAAATTTGAGCAGCTTTAATGATAATTCTCATTACCACTTTCTTACCAGAAAAATTATTATAATGTAAGCCTGAGGCATACCACATACAAATGACACTTTTATTTTATTAGAAAATCAGCTTATCGGGTTATGATTTTTAATCAACATAGTGGGTAGAGAGTGAAGGGTAGAGAGTGAAAGGGCTGAAGCCTTTCCCTGCTGATCAATTTTCAACTCCATGTTCTCCTTGAATGTTTTCCCCCTTTGCAAGTTCTCAGATAAATGTGTTAAAAGGGTGATTCCTATTTGAAATCTAAAAGGGAAAGGGGGGGATTTCAATAAAAAAGTGTGGTGAGATTAGCTTTATTATGAATTGATGTATATTAGTGAAGCAAATTTCTCCATCACTATGATGGAAAAAACTTGAAACTGGAAAAACAACTCTTTGTGGAAGAAAGTGATATAGCATGACCTCACTCCTTGATTCAAATCTGCTGTGTTTCATTCTTAAGTTCATTGATCTGCATAAAATGTAAATCTATGTCATTCTTCTGTCATTTTGATTCAAACTACAACACAACACTATGAGCAAGAGGGCACATTGTACTAATTATCTTGTTGCTTAAGCAAAGGTGGACGACTTTGAACAAACAGAAATAACTGGCTATGTATGGTGTGCCTCTCATCTCCATTTGCAGATTGTTCTTCTGTGGGACATTAAACTAGCAGCATTCCAATACTGCTGGATATCTGTTGTGGACTTCTGCAAAGTTGTCAGTTATGCATGCTGAGCAGAACATAAATGTTCCTCTTTTCATAAGAAGGGTTTTTTGGAGGTGGGGAGACTCAACTCATATTTTCAGTGCTGTAATCTATCTAAGGCATTTTAGGAAGGCATTCAAACCACATGTATCTTCCATGTGGGAATCAGGAATCTTGAATTGTATTTCTAGTGGCAAAGCTTTGTTAAGAAAAAAAGAAGGGGAATATAGGTCATGAGAAACAGTCCTCCACCTCACATACTAGCATTCAAGACAGTAGTTCTCTATCCCCTCATCTTCTCTGCTAAGAAATTGTGAGCTGAAGTCTCTTTCTTACAGAGGTAAATCTTGCAGATGAGGCTTCAACTAGATCGTTGTTATCATGAATTGTGTAAGTCTTTGTCTAACTTGCACAAGGAAATAAAGATGGATAAGAGGGCGCTCAGAAAATGCCAGTCAGTTAAGAAGCGTAGTATATGCAAACGTGTGGCTGCGCTGAAGGAGAGAGATTTGGATAGGATGTTCGCTATAATAATATATGATTATTATATATGATTATTACATATGATAAAGGCTCTGTGATGACTGGGTTATCAGAACTGTCACTAGTTAATTCCAGGGGGAAGATGCTGAAGTTATCATAAGTTATAATTTTATGTGTTCACATTAATAATTCTCTTTTCAAATTATATAACAATTCATTTGATTCACTGTTAAATGTTGTATCTAAAAAGTGATTCTGGTTATGCCTTCTCCACATTTCAACAAATGACATCTTTATAGAGAAAGAAACAGAGGAGAAAAGAAAACTATTTCCAAATCAGGAAAAGGTTGATGGTAGCAGCGAAAGCTTTGGGAATTTAGAAATCTCCCTGGAGTCTTAGAATTATGTTTTGATAGGGAAGAACCAAATTAATTAGTGGAACGACTTGCTGCCAGAAGTTGTGGTTGCTTCAACACTGGAGGTTTTTAATCAACAATCATTTGTCAGAAACAGTACAGGGTTTACTGTTTGAACAGCATCTAGGACACCTCATCCCTTTCTACTCTGTTATTCTGCTATTCAAATACAAAACAACAAAAAAGCAGATGCCCTCAAAAGTTAAAAAAACCAAAACACCACATTTCCCTCAAGTAAAATCCAACTCCTAGTGGCACCATGAATATGTTCTTGGCAATAGCATCGAAGTGGGCTATTGTTGACTTTTTTTAGGATGTTTTTATAACTTCCAAAATTACTCTTCAGCCCTCAGATTTCTTAGTGGTGTTCTATTAAATTATTAAACTTGTTTAGCTTTGTGATCTGCTGTGGTGTCGGCATGGAAAACCATTTATCTTGTTTATCCACCAAATAATTAAATAAGGCTTAGATAGGTACAAGTATTTGTGAATTGTCCAAAACCAAATGCAATTTAATAAATCTTGGATGAGTGGCTTTTTTGCGAATTTAGAAAATTAATCAGAGTGGTTTATAGTTAGGACATCCCGGAGTTACATTTTCTCCTAGGCGTTACTTGTTCAGAAAGTTGGGACATAACAATAACAAATGTACTATGAAATACAGGTCCACAACCTGTGTTTCCAGACTTAAGTGTTATTCCTGGAAGTCCTGAAAATAGATCTCCGGGCTCTTTGAAAAGTCAGTAATTTTGTGCAATTTTGTGTCCATCAGTAATAGAAAAATTATCAAACTTGTGGGGAGAATAACTACTGCATCTAATTCAAATTACATTATATTGAAAGTAAATCAGATGTAGTTTTGTTCTCCTTTTTGTTTGTGAAATGAGGCCCTAGCATAACACCCAAGAGACAAATGAAACTCTGAGCTCAAAAAAGTGGCACATCCATGGGTTTGAGATCTTTTTTCTCTGCCTTCCTCTCAAAAATGACATGAAAAGTGTGACTGGTAGCTACAATATAATTTATTTCTGTGGAAAATAGGAAAACACCATTTGATAAGTTTCATTTTGAATAATGTTCTTCTTAGGATGTAATGAAAATGCAGAATTTTCCCTTTTTCCAAAGTAGCATACTTTGTATAACCAAGGGATGTAAACAAGATGCAAGGGAAAACAAGCAGGATCGCTTCTAACATGGCATCCTTTTTTATGAATTCGTAATAACATTTTAAAAAAATATTAGATCAGCTTTGATCTCTATATATAACCTATGTTGTTATGTTTAATTCAGATTCTGTAGTCCAATGCAAAAGATAATGCTTTTCTTTTCCCCATCTTTTCCCCCTAGGCACAGATTGAGAGCACGATGTTTTGTTACTACATGATATTTGTTGTTGGAACAGTGCTTGTGTGCCAAGAAATACTCGCAAGTCGTAGCTGCTCAGTGGAAAACACGATAGCTTTCTACAATTTCTGCAATCTCACGTGGGTGCCACCTGTGCCTGAAGATGTTGTTATTCTATTCCTAAACTTCAATTTCATCCAAGAAGTTAATGCAACCTCTTTCCCTCTGAGGGAAAAACTGAAGATTTTATTCCTTGGGACACAAAAACGCTTTCCCTTAACCATAGGAAAAGATGCTTTTAGGAACTTGCCAAACTTACAACAATTGGATTTGGGTGGCAACAAAGTGATAGTGTTAGACCCTGATGCTTTTGTGGGCTTGTCTAGAGTACGTATTCTTCAACTGTATCAAAATAATCTTGATAGATCCATTCTGGAAGAGGATTACCTCAGAGATTTGATTTCATTGGAATATCTGGACCTCAGATATAATAAAATCACTCATGTTCGCCCTCACAGTGTATTTTATAACATGAAATCCTTGGACATTCTAGACTTGAAATTAAACCCTATTGCATCTATCTGTGAAGGGGATCTTAATAGTTTCCAAGGAGCAAGGTTCAAAATCTTTAACCTTCGTAGTACTAATCTGTATAAAGGATACATGAATTGGGCAACTTGTGGGAATCCTTTAAAAAATGTTAACATAGAAACACTGGATGTTGGGGGTAATGGCTGGGGTACAACTCTAACACAGAGATTCTGTGCAGCTATTAGAGGGTCCCCATTGTTGGGTTTGAATATTTCCTCTCATGGTTTGGGTGCATCATTTGGATTTAATAATTTTCCCGATCCTGATAATAATACATTTGCAGGTCTTAATGACAGTGGCCTCATCCTTCTTGATATATCAAACGGCTGGATTTTGTCTCTTCAACCGCGAATATTTCAATATTTCCATGATTTGCAGCTGCTGAATCTAAATAATAATAAAATAAATAAAATTTGGAACGGAGCGTTTCTTGGTCTTCAGAATCTGCAGCATCTATACCTATCAAACAATCTGCTTGGTGAGCTCTTTAAGGACACTTTTGAAGGTCTTCCTAATGTGATTCAGATAGATCTAAAACGTAATCACATTGGAGTGATTGATAGAGATCCATTCAAATCCTTACCAAAGCTTCAACACGTGGATCTCAGGGATAACGCTTTAAAAACAATAGATTCTCTCCCAAATCTCATCAATGTTATGTTAGGTGACAACCGGATACAGACTACATCTTATTGGAAAATACAATTTATAAATGCCACAATTCTTGACTTGAAAGGAAACAGATTGGGAAATCTGGGTGATCTTTATGAACTTCTCCAATTTCCAGGCCCGAAATATCTTGCTTTAAGAAATAATCGTTTATCCTATTGCTTCAAATATAAAGACATAGCAAAAGACAATCAGTTGATTTACTTGGACCTTGGAGACAACATGCTAAAGCTTATATGGGAGAGAGGTTTATGCTTGGATGTGTTCAAAGCACTTTCCCACCTGGAAATTCTCTATCTCAATAACAACTACCTTACTTTCATCCCAGAGGGTATATTTAGTGAGCTAATGTCACTCAAGACACTAGACTTGTCTAACAACCTATTGACTTCCATTTCTCAAGATGCCTTTCCTACAAACCTGAAATTTCTTAATTTGTCATCAAATCAGCTATTTTACCCTGATCCTCAGCTCTTTGCAACATTAGACCAGCTGGATATCACCCATAACACATTTTACTGTAATTGCCTATTAAGCAACTTTATTATGTGGCTAAACCAAACCAATGTTACTTTAGATGGCTCACGCAACAACATATTTTGTTCTGGACCACCTGAGTTCGCTGACGTTCCTCTCCATGTCTTAGATACAGAGAACTGCAATGAACACAAGCTCATGGAGCCTCTACAGCTGTCACTCTTCATTTTGACCTGTGTTAGCATAACTGTGTTTCTAGTAGCAGTAGTTGTTTTTACTCGTTTTAGAGGAGTTTGTTTCCGCTGGTATAAAACACTGACACAATTCCTCATGAAGGAGCTTCCACCAGAAGTGGATCAACAAGGATACAAGTATGATGCTTACCTTTGCTATAGCAGTAAAGACTTTGAGTGGGTCCAAAGTTCCTTGATAACGCATCTAGATTCTCAGTTTTCTAAGAAGAACAGGTTTGCACTCTGCTTTGAAGACAGAGACTTCCTGCCTGGGGAGGATCATATCAGTAATATTCATGATGCTGTCTGGAACTGCAGGAAAACAATTTGCGTGGTCACAAGACAGTTTCTCAAGGATGGCTGGTGTGTGGAAGCCTTTAATTTTGCCCAGAGCAGGTACTTCTCTGATCTGGAGGATATTCTTATAATGGTGGTAGCCGGATCTCTTTCTCAATATCAGCTTATGAAATATCAACCAATCAGGGCCTTTTTACAAAGGGGGCAGTATTTGAGATGGCCAGAAGACCATCAAGATTTGGAGTGGTTTTTAAGCACACTGTCTCACCAAATAATGAAGGAAAAGAAAATTAAGAAGTCCCCTGAGTTAGAATTGAAGGTTGTAACGGTTTCCTAAGAGGCGTGGTTCCTGGCCACCATGCAATGTCATAAGAAGGCTGACTTTCCAGATAATGTATCAATTCATTCTGATATCATAGTGAGCCATTCTTTCTGCCCAATGAGCTAGGTGGATCTGGTATTGATGCTTCTGGCAAAACTTGACTTTATTTTTTTCACTGTAAAGTGTCAGTTTACTTATTATAGCGTTAAAGCCAAGTTGTGGAAGCCATACAGGTAGTCCTCAATTTACAGTCACAATTGACCCCAACATTTATGTTGTTATGTGGGAAATTTGTTAAGTGAGTTTTGCCCCATTTTATGACTTTTCTTGCCAATTTGTTAAGTGAATCACTGCAGTTGTTAACTTTTGTTAAGTGATTCTGGTTTCCACGCTGACTTTGCTTGACAGAAAGTCACAAAAGGGCATCACATGACCCTGGGACACTACAGCTGTCATAAATGTGAGTCAGTTGTCAAGCATCCAAATGTAAATCTCATGGCCATGGGGATGCGGCAGCTACTGTTGTAGCTTCAAATGATCACAAGTGAACTGTTGTAAGTTGAGGACCATCTGTACTGTTTTGGAAAGCTCTTGCACATGTATATCTGCTGAAATAAAGGAATAGTGCAGTTTAATGCGACTATTCTAAGGTTGCTCAGCCCAAAAGGATAGGTAGGTGGGGGATGTTGCAGTCTCTGCTTTGGTGGGTTCAGTTAATAGATCTGTGCAAACATTCAGTACCTTGACAACTTTAAGAAGTGTGGACTCCAACTCCCAGAATTCTGCAAATTCCACACATCTTAAAGTTGCTAAGCTTGAGAAACACTCAAATAGAGGCTTAATTTTATTAGGAGCTAAGATAAAGACATTCCTCCCCGTCCCCAGCATTTTGTAATGAATACAGTATGCGAATTTCTTTGTGCATTGAGCAATCAGCGCCTGCAGATTCAGTTTAAGATATTCACATGCTTTCCCGTCTTGAGGGACCATCCTTTTTAGACTTCCTGTTCATGGAGAGGTTTGTTTATATTCAACTTAAAAAAAAACAGGGTCGCAGGAGTGTGTGGTGTATAAGATGAGGGTGCATGCTTATCCTGAAAGCTTGCAGAGAGTGATAATTGAAATATGGAATGGCTAAACTTTTTCAATGTACATTTTTTCAGGCAGAGCTGTTTTTGCACGCATATTTCTTCTCAAGAGCAATGTTTTGAAATCTGACTGAGCAGGTCACTTTCCATCAAGATGGTTGTTGGGTTTTGTTTTTTTCCTTTGGCTCAATTATTCATTCCTGGAAATTAAGCACTCACCAGGGAGGATTGCATCATTGCCAGTTCTTCCCCTTTGTTCTGTGTGTGTTTTGGTCATGTGTACAAGATATCCCAACATGATTTTCTGATGCAGACTTCCTTTAGCTGTCCAGATTTGTTGGATTGCACCTACCATAATTCCAGCCAAATTTGGGAAATGTTCGAAGTATTTCAATAGTATAATTTTCTGAGGCAGGGCCTTCCAACATTGTTTATTTTGAATGGAATAGAAAGAAAATATATAATAAAGGTTTAAGTTACAACTGTCTCAGTGGCTAAACAATTTAGTCCTTAGTAGAGTGAAACCCAGTATTCACCTCTTACATATTATTCTTATTTTCATTTTATACATATTAAAGTGTTAGTAAATATTTAAACATGTTATTTAAAAAAAACTATTTTGAGCCTCTAGAATTTGTTTCATATTAACTACCTTAGAACAGGTGTGCATGAGAATTTAATTCGGTTTCACAGATGACAGATTCTTCTAACATTCAAGCGATGTTCAAACTAATTTTTTTAATGATACCAGATCATTTTACATGTGGCTGAATTAATTTAAATATGGAGTGTTTAACGCAAAACAGCATTCTTGGCCTCTGTTAATACAAAGTACATGACTAGTTAACTGGTATCAGGAGGCATTATGCATTTCCAATAGATGTATAATTGGTATGTGATTCACTGATATGCTTTTTGATCTCAAAAAAAGTCTTAAATATTTCAGCTAGCCTTACTATGGGTGATTAGAAAGCACAAGTTCAGTAAGTGGACTGTGAAAAGAATAGCTGGAATATGGTAATGTGCCCCTTTTCTTCTCTCTGAAATGCAAAAGTTAAATTGACTGCTGAAGAATGGTATAGAATAGTCCACCTGAGAGAGCTGGAGGTGCGGGAAAAATAATATTCATTTCATCAAGAAACTATCTGCTCCCTTTCTCACATTGGAAGTGATTTTCCTAAACAACCTACATGGAAACCCAGTTAATGGAAAGAGAATATTTGTTCCAGCAATGCTAGTTTACTCAGCATCTTTGCTAGACATGTAGAACAGAGCTTTCTGTCTTATCCAGGGTAGGAGAACATCCACCTAGTGGAAGGATAGAGAAGTCAATGCCTTTTTTCTCACCCTGATGGATTTTTAACTTGGAGAAGAACAAGTTGTATGTAGCACAGAATGAGGGGAGCTGGCCCTTTGCTTTCCAGCATGCTAGCTTTCCATGGTAAAACTACTGTAGTTTTCTTTAACAGAAACAATCTGGGAGGTAGGGCATCTGGTGGGCACCAAAAGAAATGCCCACAAGTAGATCGCCTCCCTCCTAATGCCTTGTTGGGGGACCCTGAAAATAGAAGGGTGGGTTATGATCTTAAACCAACAGGAGTGTATCTGGAGTACTGAAGTATCTACTATGGTACTACTAATTTCTGAGTGGCATTCTCCTGCTGTTCCAGTTTTTTTTTTTTTAAGTGTGCAAATTGGGATACCTCAAAAGATCCAAAGGAGCGAAATGGCAGTTTCTCTCTCCAATAACTTTCCCAAAGTGTAAAGTGTTTTGATTAAAATATTATTTTCATAATACTGATTTTATGGGATATTTTGGATTTTCACTTTGTCATATTATGACTTTAACTGTATGTTATATAATGAGGTGTATATTTATTTTATATAATTAAAGGATTCAAAACAAGCAAGGGTGTTATTTCTAAATGCTAATGCAAAGATACAAGAGGAAAGTTTTTCAGCATTTCAGTGATGTTTATGCCACACATACAGTATCTCCTAAGGTTTGATTGAAGATTGAAAATTTCTTATTCCTTCTTTTTAAATGACTGCTAATAGTATTTCGTGATGATTTTCATTGAAATGGAAGACACACATTTATAGTCGTGTCATGTCAAATCGGTTCAGTAAAACAATGTGGAGCCTGTTTGGAAAATAAGTATTTTGTGTTTTAAATGAATTATATTAATCTTATTGAATATGGAAACTGGAACATGATTTTATACTCCTTATCCTCTAGATGGTGGTATGGGATTTTGACAACTCTGAATACTTTTACCAAGAATTGTACCCTTTCAAAGTACTTCAATAAGCAATTTCCATTTTTTTGTGCTTTTTTCATTCCCCATATTAGTTGAAGAACATAGAAAGATTGCACCAAAATGTATGGTGACCACAGCTTTTGTAAAGTAGAATTCATCTTTTATACACCCGTTTGGCAGATCTGTATGAAGGGAAGCAAATTATTCAGTGTACTAATACTAATGTGGTATCATCAGTTGGAAATGTTTTGAGTCCAGAATTATAATCAGAAAAATGACAGATAGGAAAGGACTGTAAAATATCTGCAAGATCTTAGGATATTGCACTGAGCCAAACATATTCAAATGGAGTTTTCTTTACTAACACTCAGCTAAGAAACAAAGTTGCTTTGGCAACATTTTTCTCTGCTACTGTCTTTGAAACATTATCCTGCCCTGGAGTGAGACAGGCCTAAATCATTCTAAGCTGCACAAGTCTCAAAGCTGTATATTCACTCCTACCTCCCCTTACTCAAATTTAGGTCAAAGAAAAGGCACAAGGAATATAAAGTTGGTGGTATGGTACAAAGGCAACAGAGCCAGAGAATAAATATGAGTTCCTTCATTAGCTCCAACTTTGCCCCCAACGTCCCAGTTACTCTCCGGTCTGGAGAAAAACTCATCCATGAACTTGCAACAGCCTCTGGCTGCAGATACTTCAGTCCAATAGTTATAAACAGAAAACTTCAAATTATAAATCCAACAAGGCAAGATAAGGTAATAAATCTGGCAGAACAAGATAAGGAGTTCCAAAAGTGAAGTAACACAGCAGTAAATCAAACCAGTTGGGAGGATTCCAGGAACTCAGATAACAGCAGCCAACACTAGGTGAACTCAGCATTTGTTCCCGACATCCGCCCCTCCCATCTGCCTGTCCTTTAAACTCCATCCCCAGGTGTGCCTTGTAAAGGAAATCAGGGCCCTTCCTCATTAGCCACGCAATCCCCATTGCTCTCTTCCCTGTTCTTCCCTGCATGCCCTAGGATGAAGAGGGCCTTGGTTTTCCTCTGAACCCCCTCTCCCTTGTTCTACCTCTTCCCTGCTCTTCCCAGCCTGACTTTTTACTTTCCCAGTTTCCTCCACAGCCAATGGAGCCACTCTCCCACTCTCTGTCAATTGTTCATCTTCCCCCTGGGATTCATACTCTGACGGGGGCATGACAATTGGATAGGCTACTTTGAAAATAAGTCAGATTACTTTAATTAAACAGGCAACAGGCAAGGAATGACCAATAGGGACAGCAAGTTGTATGTTGGTACTGCACAAATAGTACTCAACTTACAACAATTCGTTCAATACCTGTTCAAAGTTATGGTGGCACAGAGTGAATTGTAACTGGCTCCTGAATTTATAGCACATGCAGCAACTCCACAGTCATGTGTTCAAAATTTGGGCACCTGGTATCCCAAACCAAAGGGGCACATCAGTTCCCCTGACTTGCCTGTCTCTCCTCCGTTTATGACCTTTTGCCCCCCTCCACTCCATGGGTCTTGCTACCCTAGTTGACCATATTCTTGCTCCTGCTGCTGACAAGGTGTCCCAAGATTGATTCTTGGAGAGGCAACTGCTGGCCCTACAACACTTTTTTCTCCAGGTTGCACATGGTGATTTCCTTACGAGATTTGGGGAAGATGGCCTCACATGGCCAGCAGCTTCCTTACCCAGAGCCAGGCAGGGCATACCTCATTTGTGAGATCAAGAAGATGGCAAAGGTCAATCGGGTGGTCGCTCATGCAGGGTGGTGAGGGACTGGGATTAGGTTGCTGTGGATACAACTTTGGCTTTGTGATGCACTGACGGGTCCAGTTGGGACTGGCCTTCATGCTGCAAAGGGCTTCCCTGTGCTGCAGCTCGGGGGCCTTTTGCACCCCAGAACTATGGCATGCCAAGAAGCCATTGAGCTGCAGCATGGTAAGCATCTCCAGAGTTGCGTGGTTCTGGGGCTTCTTGCCACCCTACAAGGCAGAGTGCAGGAGGATGGCCAAAAGAACAGACTGGGAGGAACAGGCAGTTGGCAGGAATTGAAGGAAAGACAGTACCTTATCTTGGAAGAATCGAGGTTTGGAGCCAAGAGGGATCAAACCCAGAACAGCTTAGATTGGCATATAATTCAGTTATGGATGGCAATAGGAATGCTGGGATTGCCATCACTAAGCAATATGGTCACATGATGTCACCAGTGGTGACATCACATGATGTCACATGATGTCATCAGCTGCTACTGGTTCAGACCAGTTATAGAGAACCGGTAGTTCTGGTGTGCAGTTGGCCCCGCCTCCCCGGCCCTGCCCTGCCTTTCCTGTCCTATATTTCCCTGCTTTTTAGCTCAGCTGATTAGCACGGCACAGTGGATTGCCATGCCTCAGCTGTTTTACTCACCAGCGCTGACATAGAAGGTAAGCGAAGCATGCAAGGTGAGTGCTCACTGAACCGGTTGTTAAACCGGTTGTAGCTCACCACTGGATTTCACAGTTCCCCATTCTTTGAGCTGCAGTGTACAGTAATCCTGAACTTACAACCATTATTGGGACTGGAATTTTCATCGCACAGTTCACAGTTGTATCACTGAGCGATGAAAATTCCAGTCCCAATAAGGGTTGTAAGTTCAGGATTACTGTACACTGCAGCTCAAAGAATGGGGATCTCTTCAACATAGCAATGGTCGGCTGGTGCTCAAAATATTGGGGGGTGGGAGCCTGAATATTTTCCAAATCACCAAACCTCCTACTTGCCCTTCACCTACTTTGGAATCAGTAGCACTTTGAACAGTAGGCTATATGGACCTGTGTTGGTTAAGGTTTAGTAATGCATAAAAAATATTTTTGACTTTTTTAAATGGACAGAGGGCTCTAGTCATCTCATGCATACTTATTTCACAAAGAAAAGGTCAGCCATCTATTCATAGCAGAGGCTATGCATTTTTCCTTCCAGGTAAGCAGTTTGTTTTATTACATCTATTAATAAAACACTTTGAAAACCAGAAGCAAGAGGAAATGATGTTATTGTCAAAAAATGAATCATGATGGAAAGGAAGGGATAACTTTTTCCTGTTTAAATAAAGCTTTCCTGGCTGCAAAATTGGTGTGTATTTTGCCATACTTGAGCTGGGAGAAAACACTCTGAAGCTTGCTATTGCCTCGGCTGCATCTGTTTCAGGTCTCCAGATTTCATGAATGCATGGTCCTTGGTATCCCCAGCCAACACAGCCAGTGGGAAGAGATGGTGTGCTGTAGATCTTCTGGAGGAGTCCTAATCTCACTTCGAGATAGGAAGGCAGATTTAGGTTCCAGAAATCAGAACCTTAAGTACCAAACTCTGATTCACTGGTCATTTGGTGCATTAACTCATTCATTCCCATCTGTATTCAGCTAGTGAAGTAACTTAAGACAACGTCTTAACAGCTCAGATAAATTCTCCCACTTTTTAAAAATGTTACCTAATTTGAGGATGCATAGTGTTACTGTACAAGTAAGAAAGAATCCATTATAGATAAAGGAAAGTCTGACTTACTGAGAATAAGCTGCCATTTATAATAGGAAAAAATAAATAAAATTAGATACACTGAAAATTAGATACACACAAACAAGCAATGTGGCTTCTTTAAGTATATCTTATTCCTTTCCTACCGAGACTGTAGTGTTCCTAGAGATGCAAGAATCATTAGCTGCAGCCCTTGACACCAGGTGCAAAACCTCATACATACCCCAGCAACTTCCTATCCTCCCAAAAAAGTGCAGAGAAAGAATAACTAAGCGTTCTGCCTTTCCGTAAGATAGACATCTAGGGACTTTTATTCCAGCAAAATTGGAGTCACTTAACAGACAAAAAGGGAGTTTGAAAATCTTCAGCTGGTTCTGTTAGGTGCCTGGAGGAATAGATCATGTAGCAGAAATTAGAAGCATTTGGCATTCTGATAAACTGTTTAAGCTTGATCTTTCAGAAATCTTTCAGAAATCTTTCAGAACCAGCACCTTGCCAAAATTATGGTCACAAGTCACAGTCATCCCCATCTTCAAAAAGGGAGACCCCAGCCTAGTTGAAAATTACAGACCAATCTCTTTATGCTGCGTCACCTGTAAAGTCATGGAATCAATTATTAACCAATCCATTATCCTCCACTTAGAGATAAACAACCTACTCTCTAATAAACAATTTGGTTTCAGGAAAAAACTATCCTGTAATCTGCAACTCTTACACTGCAAAAACATATAGACTACACAAGTCGATCAGGGCAAAGCAATAGACGCAATCTACATAGACTTTTGTAAAGCCTTTGACTCAGTGGTACACAACAAATTCCTCCTAAAACTAAAACCTTATGGTATCTCTGGTCACCTTCATAACTGTATAGAAGCATTCCTCTCAAACAGACAACAAATGGTCAAAATTGGGAGTGTCCTATCAAATTCTGTACCTGTCAACAGTGGTGTCCCCCAAGGCAGTGTTCTAGGACCAACTCTCTTCATACTCTACATAAATTACCTCTGTGATCATATTAAGAGCAACTGCGTTCTCTTTGCCGATGATGTAAAGCTATTCAACACCACAGACATTACTGCTACCTTTCAAAAAGACCTTGATTATGTATCAGAATGGTCAAACAAATGGCAACTTCAAATCTCAACAAATAAATGCTCCATCTTACATATCGGCAAAAAAAAACCAGAAAATAAAATACAGGCGGAATAGTCAAGACCTTGTTGATGATCTAAACTCTGTCAAGGATCTTGGAGTACTCATCTCTAATGACCTAACTGCTAGAGCCCACTGTAACTACATAGCCAAAAAGGCATTAAGAGTTGTTAACCTAATCTTACATAGCTTTTTCTCTGGTAATATTACACTAATAACTAGAGCATACAAAACATTTGCTAGACCAATACTCGAATACAGCTCATCAGTCTGGAACCCACATTACGTATCTGATATTAACACAGTTGAGAAAATCCAGAAATATTTCACAAGAAGAGTTCTCCACTCTTCTACTTGTTGAAGAATACCTTATGCCACCAGACTCGAAATTCTAGACCTAGAAAACCTACAAACGATGCCACCTTCGGTCCGATCTAAGTATAGCATATAAAATCATACATTGCAATGTCTTACCTGTCAATGAATACTTCAGCTTCAACCATAACAACACAAGAGCAAAGAATAGATACAAACTCAAGGTTAATCGCACCAAACTTGATTGCAGGAAATACGACTTCAGCAACAGAGTGGTCAATGTCTGGAATACTCTACCTGACTCTGTGGTTTCTTCCCCAAACCCCAAAAATTTTAACCTTAGACTGTCTACTATTGACCTCACCCCTTTCCTAAGATGTCTGTAGGTGGCGTGCATAAGCGCACCAACGTGCCTACCATCTCTGTCCTATTGTTTCTTTTTTTCCCTCTTATATGTATCCATGTATTCATAACTATGTTTTTACTTATACCTATTATCTTGTAAGCAATTGACAAACCAAATAAAATAAATAAATAAAATAAATAAATTGATGGATCACAAGGCTCTTGTTTATGTTTTCACCATATAAGTACAAGATGGGAGGAGCTGGATTAAAGGAGGCCATCACTGGTGATTTTGTTGAAGCTGACCTAATTTGCCTGAATAGACTGGAACGCTGCTTGGAACTCATTCCAAGACACACAATTATCATTCTGAACCTGTGGAGTGGCAGATAGATGGCTCTTGGGTCAGCCCAGCCATATCTGGTTGAAGTAATCAGGTGGCAGGAGATGCAAAAGGTTTGTTTTCTCCGGGAGTATTAGAGGGCTACTGTCTGCCATTATAGGAAAATCCATTTTAAACTATAACTGGCCAGATTACGCAGATTTTCAGACAAGATTAGCTCTAGGTTGGTAACATGAAATAAAGATTGCCTTGTTCAATTCTTGAGGTAAAAATCACAAAATTTGAACTGAAATGTACTTCTAAGCTTATCAAATTCAAACTCTTATTCATTGCAGGATTCACTAGGGCATTTGATCATCTAATCCAGGGATGTCAAACTCCTATGTTCCGGATGTGTCACATGCTGGCCATGCCCATGCCTGGTTTAGCGAAAGTGGAAAATGTCCCAATACATCACATGATGCCGCCATAACGACGTGAGTTTGACACCCCATCTAATCTTTGAAGATAGAGACAGAAAATTTAAAAATTGAGAGTTGATAAAAGGTAATAGTAACTATGCTCTTTACTCCATACTTAACAAATTCACTAATTTACATGACATAAAATATTTTGTCAGTTGCTCTACTGAAATGAAAATGCATTAAATCCATAGCATTCCCACAATCTATAAAAAAAGGAAAAAGCTAGTCAGCAAATGAGGTAAAACTAATCTGGTAAAATTTGTTCCTAAGAAATTCACTCTGATGGTGTGGAATGCTACTTCTGGTAATTTCCACATTGTTTTCAAGGCATGTATAAATCTTTTTATTATCTACTCTGTAATTTCCTTAAGGGTTAATGTCAGGCTAACTAGTTTGCTGATTGATGATTGCCTTCCTTTTTTACAGATAGAAACAATTACTCTTTAGTCATCTACACCATTTCACTGATTCTTTAGGATTTCTCAAAGATAATCCGTAAGATTTTAGCCAGATCATCGGCTATTTCTTCAGTAGTTTAGAATATGATTTATCTGGCCCTAGAAGTTTAAATTCATTCAAAATAAAGATAACCCAATTATCTTACTAATAATCTCAAACTTCAGTCCTGTCCCTCTTGTTATTATCCCTGCTGCTATGAGAAACAGAAAGATTACAAAAAGAGCATGGACTATTTTAAAGGAACATAAATGAACATAGTCTGAATCTCATTTTATTAAATCGGTATGTATCAACTTCTAATGAGCTAGCTTGCTTGCAGATTTCAGCTCATTCTTTTTAAAAATACAATCTGACCATGTGAGTCGTTTGCTAGAGAAAAGATCTCTTTTTTTAAAATCCTGGTCTGGGTGTAGTGTAGAAATTGAATCTAATTGACTTATTTCCACAGTAACCTACCAGTCTATGATACTTACAGAATTTTATATCTGATTGCTGGAACAGATGCTCTCTACATCTCTCTCTCAATGTTCATCAGAGGAGCTAGCTGATTTTGCAAGTAGACAAAGCTTTCTACATGGTCTTCTGTCATTTTTGAAGACTTGTCTCCAGAAATAAACTCAACTAAAAATTGTTAGGCTCCATATCCTTGCAGTGCTGCTAATTAAATTAGCTCCTCCATCAACATTTTGAAATTAGATGAAACTATCTGAAAATGGGCAAGTGCAAACATTACTTTGTCAGCATGAGACATGCATGGCATTTTAATAGTCTAGTTAACTATAATGAAGCAGTAATTTATCCTAATTGGTAAGACGCTGATTATACAGGAAATGTGATTCACTCATTTGTACAGATGGCAATGAGGAAAGGAATGCAAAAAAAAAAAAATCAGACTGATAAGAAGGTACAGTATCATTGTCCCATTGTACATGTGCTACCAAGAGCCTGTGCTAATGAAAATCCAATTTTTGGAAATTAATCTATTAAAGTAGTTTATTAAATTAATAAGAGAATAGTTTGTACCTATTTAAAACTCAAAAACTACAACTCTACATAAGTTATTTGAACTAAATCCCATTCATTTTCTAAGTTTGCAACAAATTGGGCTGCAAGAGGTTTAAATAATATTGAAAAACAGTCAGGACTTAGTTTAGCTCATCTTTTTCCAGGCATTTGCCTTCCAAAACCTAGAGATTAGTGGATCATGGACTATTCAGCCCAAGTTGTGGACTGTTTCTGAAGTTGATAAAATATTGCTAAAGTTAAGCTTTTTTCAAGTATGTCTTTTCTACATATAGTTACTATTTTTATGGATAATGGGGAAAGTCATGGAACAGGTATTCTACATACCAGTCACCAGTATTATAGAACTTTGAGACCTATTTTTAAAAAGATACTAAATAAAATTCCAGGGTAGTGAATCAATAAGATCACACTCACTGAAAGAATATCTTCAAAATGTGCTTTGAAGAACATACAGTATTAGTGTCAGAAAAACATTGTACAGTCATATTGGTCAGAGCCTTAAAATATTATCCCAACCAGCTGTGGGGAAGCCAAACAAACAAAGTTGTATGTTTTCCTTAATGTACCAAGGAAATGCCTTGTAAATAGAGTTTTTCCACCATCCAAACACACACAGCACTGAAATCATCTTCTAAAATAGAATATGTGGAGTTACTGAATTAGATGCTCAATTTGTTCATTGAAAAGTGCCTGGAAGGAATCTGAAGACCACCCAGTCCACACTGCTGCTTGAAGACTTACTCCAGATTCACCAATGTCCTTTTCATATATATTCAAAATAACTGAAGGAGAAAATTGCTAGATCTTCAAATACAGGAATAGTTTTACCATTAGATATGGGAGGACTCTGATTTCAGGTGTTAGGAAAAGATGAAAACCATGGTTAGGAATGTGAACCAGCTCTGGTGTTATTCAATTATTTATTGTTGTTTTTATCCTGGTTACTTCTTGTAACCTAACCAGAGTTGCATTCTTGGGGTGGTGTAGCTGCATAAGTTCTTTAAATATATATCCCAAGGATTATTATTCTGTGAGATTTGTTATACTAGGAAGTCAAAATAAATTAATCATTTCATCACTTGTACTTGATGAAGTTGAGACATGAAAATATTTGGGACCAGCCCTTCACATATGTGAATTTGTAGTTTGGTGGTTAAGATATAAAAAACAAATAAGTACTATAAGAAATTGCTATTATAATATTGCATTGGACCACTCATTCCACTTGGCCTGTCCTGCTAACTGTGGCAAGCAGCAACTTTTCATATTCCAGGTGGAGTTTTCCCAGCCCTATTTCCCAAATGCCAGAGTTTGAACCTGAGATCTGGTATATAAAGAACATGTGACTCAATTACTGAGCAATAACTTTATTAACAATTGCTAAATAAGACATTAAATGCATTACACAATGATCCATATCAGTTGTGTCTGCAGACTCTTTTGGTGGTCTGAGACAATTAAATCTTGCCATATGATTTGATCCAGTTTCAAACAATAGTAACTTTCTACTTGGACCATGAGCAGAGAGTTAACCTAATCTTATGTAGCTTTTTCTCTGGAAATATTACACTAATAACTAGAGCATACAAAACATTTGCTAGACCAATACTTGAATACAACTCATCAGTCTGGAACCCACATTACGTATCTGATATCAACACAGTTGAGAAAGACCAGAAATATTTCACAAGAAGAGTTCTCCACTCTGCTACTCCTTGCAGAATACCTTATGCCGCCAGACTTGAAATTCTAGACCTAGAAAACCTACAACTACACCACCTTTGGTCCGATCTAAGTATAGTATATAAAATCATACATTGCAATGTCCTACCTGTCAATGAATACTTCAGCTTCAACCATAACAACACAAGAGCAAACAATAGATACAAACTCAAGGTTAATCGCTCCAAACTTGATTGCAGGAAATACGACTTTAGCAACAGAGTGGTCAATGTCTGGAATACTCTACCTGACTCTGTGGTTTCTTCCCCAAACCCCAAAAACTTTAACCTTAGACTGTCTACTATTGACCTCACCCCTTCCCTAAGAGATCTGTAGTGGGCGTGCATAAGCGCACCAATATGCCTACCGTCCCTATCCTATTGTTTCTTTTAATTTTTTATTTTTCTTATATGTATCCATGTATTCATAACTATGTTTTTACTTATACCTATTATCTTGTAAGCAATTGACAAAAATAAATAAATAAATAAAAATAAAGAATTATGTCATGCACAACCAGAATTAACTGTGTACTTCTTTAGAATATTTGTTATGATTGTATCAGAATTCTAAAAAAAACCAAAACTGCAACTAAAGCAGATTACTGAGACAAAAAGATGGCCTTCAGGACTGCTTTAAAAAAAAAAAGTCCTGTCATTCAGTGAACTATGATCCCCTGAAACTATTTCAGAATCAGGTTGGAAGCCTCTTCTAAAACTTGTTCAGATTTATTAGCACTTCAGATTTGAAAGAAGAAAAAGTAACACAATTTTATTTCTTTGGGATTCCAAATATGACATTTTTTCCTAGTTTTAGAACCAAACCCCCAAATATTCTATTCCCTAATGGATCATTTTTACATATAATTCAGTTTTCCAGATAAAAACATACCTGTTGAATTGGGAATGTTAACTACCATTAATGTTCAGTTGATATCAGTAGACTGTGTTTGGTTTGGCTGTGACTTTTGAATTGCAGTTCCCACTCCCATGCAAGATCAAATTAATGTGGCTGAAACTCAGCAAAATGGGAATGTTCTTAAGTAGGACTTAAGCAAACACATTCTAAGTGTGAAACTGAGCAAGAACTAAATATTGCTACATCTTCATTACAGGCCTTGTGATTTCTGAAGAAAAGTATTAACTGTGTTAATTAGAAAGTTTAGGAGCCAGGTATCCAAAATCTGATGTCTACCCTTGTTACCTACTGTCCAGAGACAATATTGGCTAAGTTATCTGATAGAAAAATGAAGGTTTGCTTGATGGACACAGTATAGCAAAAAGACCTGACTGGATCAGAATTTTAACAGTGGTGAATACTTGGTGATGTGATAAGATCTCTGTCTCATATGTCTGCCTATCATCTATCTTAAAAGTTGCTAATATTCTAAAATGGCCACATACATTAACAAAAGAGTTGCAGTTCCAGCATTTCTAAAGGGAATAAAATCCTTGAATAACAGACAATAGCTCATGGACTTCTTTTGTGCAATACTCCTTCAGATATGTAACGAATGATAAATTTCCTCACTTAGATTTTTCTCAAGAAACGACATGTACTTCTTACTATAAATATAATTGGTTTCCAGACATCTGATCTCCCTGGTTTCCTTGTTGAAGGAAAATAAAATAAACCTGAATCTCATTCCAATTGATCTGGGTGGTTTAAAATGTAGCCTCTAAATCTGGACGTGTACCCCGAATTATCTAAATGCACCCAAAACAGTTCTTATAAGTTTGCAGTAACACAGGAAAGAAAAAAATGACTTTTTATTTTTTTTATAAAAGTAGCCAATTTGTAATATTTCTTTTTAACAAAGATAAAGGCAGCAATGCTATCCTTACAAAGGGATAACAACACTACAGGCTGGCAACATCCTCTTTGTTATGCCCACAAATAGATGGCTAAATTTTTCAACATGTACTTTGCATATTTGGAGGGAGGTTTTTTGAGGGAAGTTAGGGGCGAAATGTGTACCTTAAGCACTGCAGATACTTAAATCACCTAATTTACCCTTTCAAATCCCTGAATTTCTGAAAGGAGGGACTACCCCCACTTGTTTGAGAAAGCGTATAAATCTTCCTTATCAGTTCTTACTTGTGGGATTTTGTTTCCAGTAATACTGGGATTTAATTTAAAGTTCAACTGATCAAGCTTTCAATGTTTCTTCCAAACCTACTTTATTCTTACAATCCTCCATCCAGAAAACACAGATTTTGGTTCCAGGAACCAAATCCCTCATGGACAATGTTTTTGCAGCCAGTTGTTGCCCTCCAATATTCTGCTTTTCTTTGCCAATATACTTTCATTGACTAGGGAAAAAAATGGAGCAAACATACAGCAAACTCCCTTCTTACGATTTGGAGTGGAGTCCGGGCAACTGGTTGAAGCAGAGTGTTTACTGGCCATATGCCCTTCCTGACATTTATCTGGAGTCGCAACAGATTTTTTGGGGGGTGGACGGGCTAGAAATAAAACATCTGCCACTATCTAGGATTTAACTCTCAAGCTTCCAAATAATGGAATACAAATGGCATAAGCATACAATAGGCTGCTTACATGTGCACCTATGACTCAGATCAAGTGGCTTAGGTGGTGGGCATGGCTTGGTGGTCATTTGACTGGGTGGACATGGTTTGGTAGTCATGTTATTGGCTGGGTGTGGCCAACTCAATATCACTCACATTGAGGCACGCATCTCCTCGCCTGGCCTCTCATGACTGTGGGGATGCTGCAACAGTCGTAAGTGTGAAAAATGGTAATAAGTCGCTTTTTTCAGTGCCATTGTAACTTTGAATGGTCACTCCACACAAGCAAAGTACCAGCAAAGGAATGTGGGAATAAACTTTGACTTGGGTATTGGGTAATAATTAGTCTAAGACCTTATACATACATGCTTGCCTAAAGGTCACTGAGATAGTGTAAGGAAATTAAAAACAAACACTAGAAACAATCAAGCAGCTCAGACAACTGTAAACAAGTCTGTACTATATCTAATTATTGTAATCCACAATGTGACTATACTTGCTATGCTAAAAATCTCAATAAAGGGGAGCACTGGAATTTGCTCTGGGCTCTCATCCAGAGAACACTTGCTTGTGTCTCATCTTTTCCATGAGAGACCACCACAAGGAAGAAAAAAAAAATTCCAGAGAAGTTCCTGAGACAGGAAGTCCTGCCAAGAATGTAAAAAGGGTTAACGGAGAGGCAGTTTCTGTAAGCAACACCAGAATGTTTCCTTCCTGCCCTCCTTACAGGATTAGGCCATTCTGCTTAGAATGTTAACAACTGGTTCTAGCTAATAGGTGCGAACTGGTAGAATCCCACCCCTGCCTCACATCCTGGACATAAATTGTTTCAACTTCTACCTTCAAAATGATACTATAGGGCACTGCGCAACCGAACAAATAGATACAAAGACAATTTCTCTACGAATGTCATCACTCTGCTAAACAACTAATTCCCACAACACTGTCAAGCTATTTACTAAGACTTTATTACTATTATTCTGCTCATCCTTATTACTTATCTCTCCTTATCTACACCCCCTTTATTACTTATCTCCTCCCACTTTTGACTATAACCTTGTTGCTTGTATCTCTATGATATATATTGTTTTATTGTTGCCTAGTATGATTTGATTGCTTATTTAGTAACCTATGACTATCACTAAGTGTTGTATCTTATGATTCTTGATAAATGTATTTTTTTCCTCTTTTTATGTACACTGAGAGCATATGCACCAAAGGCAAATTCCTTGTGTGTCCAATCACACTTGGCCAATTAAGAATTCTATTCTATTCTATTCTATTCTATTCTATTCTATTCTATTCTATTCTATTCTAAAGAAATAGTGAAATGATACCAAGAGGGCTTTTTAGGACCATTGAAGATATTAGAACTGAAATTAGATTAGTTCTGAGTCTGCTTTTCTTTCAAAAAGCTCTTAAACCTGCCCTTCCCCCCCAAGCATTGGAATCGGAGGCTTAGTGAGATATTATGAGAGGTTTCTCCTTGACTGCCATTCTTTTTCATTTCCTTGTTATGTTTATTATACTGATGTTTTTGAACATGTTTGCCATCCAGAATAGCCTCAGTGATATGGGCAGCCATATAAATTGAATTAAATAAATAAGAAACTGATGCTGCTATTGCCTAAAAGACTGTTAAAATCTTGGTGGCTATAGCTAAACACACAGACATATTTTTATAAGTATACATTACTTTTTGGAAAACAGAAAAGAGATAAATAAACCCAAGGGCTTCTAGAAGTTTAATATAAAGCCTCTGGAATGATTGCAGTGACAGCAATTAGAGAATGGTAGAGTTGGAAGATGATATGGACAATCTCCTTCAATCACCTGGATGTTAACAGCTGGATTTCTTTAGTGAAAGTACTCAGCATGTGCTCATCTATTACTTTGAAAACGCTTCAGGAAATGAAATTCCAGAGCATATATTCATCTGCCTATCCATTTTTACACAAAGAAGAGTTGTCTGATAACATACATCAATCTGTTGTACTAGGGGAACCTGTTTCTTCTTGTCCTTTCCTTAAAAGCCCCCAAGTAATTTTTGTTTCCTCCCAAATAATTGCTGTAGTTCAGACATTGTTGAATTTCTTTACAACGTTTTCCCTTAAATTAGTCTACTTACTACATGTGCAATTTCAGAATATTGAAAGCAAAATGCACTATACAGTGGCTGTTTTAATAGTATGAGAACTACCTCACTTCTCATATTTCTTCAATGTTCTCTTACCATATACCCTAGCCAAACAATAGTTTTAAAAAATCCTTTAAACTGGACTACGTTGTTGACATTCAACCATGAGGAATCTTTGTAATACTTCTGGAGTCAAAAGTGGTGGCCTGGTTTATTTGTTTGTTTTGCTTTTTTGAAGTAATGTTACACTATATCTTCTGCCTGATTTCTGCACTCAAGATATTATCACTATTTTTATTAATATTGTTATCATCATCATAATTGCGAATCTCTACATATATGCAGACAATTGTAGCTTTGGGGAAGAGGCAGTTATGATACTTTCTTTTTGTGGAATAGACAAAAAAAATTTTTTTGTTCATTCCTGATCCTATGAGATTGAAAAGTCACTCAGCTTGGAAGTAATAGGCAAACACTGGTTGGTGTTCCTTGTAATTCTCTAAAAAAAATCATGCCCATGATTATAGTGTTTTGAATATCAATATGGTTCTGGAAACTATGAAGACAACTTAAATTACTTTAAACTTACATTGTAAAGGTTTAAGGAATGCATAGTAGATAATGGGGGAAGCGTCATAAATTACACCACCAATCTTTGGCTCATTCACCATTCATGAACCCTTGATGGAGGGTTAAGACTGAATAAGTAATGCTGATTACATCATCAATTTATTCTGAAGCTCAAGTCAAAGTTTTGTTTTTACACTTAGAACTACATGACCTAGAAGTGATCTTTCTCAGAAACATTCTTTAAAATTTGACCCATTTCTCCTTATTGTTACAAATGAAGTGGGACAGAAATAGCTTCTGCTGTAGCCTCAGGATCAAAAAATAGTTCCTCCGTTTCCCATAACCAAATGACTATCTGTATATTTTAAGCCATTCGGGTGGCAGTAGAGACAAAAAGGTCTGCACTTTAATGAAAACACACTAGTCCAAATTTCAAAAACCATCTATTAAGCCCAGATAGTTTCTTTTAAATGTGTTTATAAGCAGAATATAAATGAAATACATTTAACATCATATAAGATCTTGTTTAAGCTTCATTTGAACTGAATTTCAGTTGGCATACCAGATATGTTATTTCTTAAACCCTGGGAAATGCAACTTTAAAATGTCAGGTGCCACTTGAAGCAGCCCTGTTTATTACTGTAGTGATATGATAATAGCAAACCATTGTAAAATAATTATATGTTACAGGTTCTAAGAATAGTCCTTGTGTGTCCAATCACACATGGCCAATAAATAATTCTATTCTAGTCATAACCCTCATGAATGTATATTCCAGGCTACAGAAAGGAGAGGAAGGATGTTGGGGTGAGTCAAAGCTTGCCAGATGGCAGGCAGTGTCACACCTGAAGCCCTATCTCTTTTGTAGGCCCTTGTCCTGTATCAGTTTAGAGGATTCCAAAGATAATGAACAAAATAAGATTCTGCTTGACTGATAAGTCATTCCTTCGAAATGATGCCTAAAATGCTAGAAGCAAGCTTTGTTAAACATGCACCATGGGGAGTATAATGTTTGATTAGCTTGGCAACTTTGTATATTTATATTTTATATTTTTATTCATAGGAAAAGAAACCTTCACAGATACACCAGATAAAAAAGGCAAAGTAATTAAAAAAGAGGATAAAATGTAATTAAATTAAAATTAGTCAGGCAATAAAATATTAAAAACTACTCCAAAATCCAGCAGCAAATGTGCTAACTGATTAATGATTCAAAGCTAGACTACAAGTCTCCTTCCAGTAACTGTAATCAAACAGAATTTGGCAAACTCCCCCTGATATTTCAGTCACCTGATCTGCTAGTAGAAAGACTGCATTCACCTTGTCCAACCTAGTAAGTGATTGCGTAGCAATGCATTAGTAGGTCAAGGCGCCAGCCATGATCCACTTCGCATTATAGTTCAATGTGGGAGACTGATTGAGTCCCCTGCTTTGAACAGGGGCAAAGGTGATCTTGTAAGGCATGTTGTGTCTCCCTCCCATGGACAACAGAGTACTCAATCCATCCGAGGAAAAGGCTCTTTTGCACAAGACAGATAAAATAACTCTGGGTGGTGGTGTTGTTTGAATAAGCAAGCATTATAATAATGATGGGGGAAAAGTTCCAGAAGATTGAAAGGAAAAATCTTGCTTACTTTTAAACCAGCTTTCTGAAGCCCAATTAAATAATGAGACAAAAGGCCATAATGTTTAAGGTTAGCACCAATCCTTACTGTTCAAGAATGTATATAATTGCTTTCAAAATTAAGAAGGCTGGTATCCTTCAAGGTGTGTGCTGGAGGAGCTCAATAGGGCTTGCAGGAGCACCTTATTAAGAAAAATGATTTTTAAAAAATTAATATTGCAACTATGAAGTTAGTGAGACAATGCAAAGTGAAGCACTGGGAAAAAAAGTCTACTCACAGTGGTTTGGTCACTTCTGCTGGGGCCAATCCAAGGCAGATGCTACAAGAGCTCAAACCTGCCTAAGGAATGTCAAGCTAGTTTATGAGGAAGACCAGAGAGAGGGAAAGCTCACATATTGCTAATCACACCGATTTCCAATCTTTGTCATACAAGATCCTAAAGCAGTAAACCAAGTGTAGAAGAGCTTGGAATTCCACAGAAAGTAGTCAATAAAACTGAAGAAATTAACTTCAAAAAAAGACTTGAAAGAATTTCTGTAAATTTTCCAGGAAAGATTTACAGACCTATTAGGAACTATGAATCTAGGATAAGATTGATGCTGGGAATGCTAAAGTCATGCAAAGAAGCCTTAAAGAACGAAGCATAACACATGCCACAATTTTGGCATCGAAGTTCAATAGGATGCTTGATTTTCCATTGACCTTAGGCAACACAGCTAAATTATTTTTGACAGGATACAACACCCCAAAATCAAGGTCAATAAGTATTGCGCCTCCTTAAGGCGCAATACTTATTGACCTTAGATTTGGTTAAAGGCAATTGGCAAACTGGAAAAAGAGTCCAAAGAAAATATTGCATTTCCTCAAGGACTTTTCCAGTTAATTAAAGCACTTTTTGTATTATATGGAGCTCCCATCACCTTTTAAAGATTAATGTACTATACAAATTGTTGCACAAGAAGTAAATGGTGTGAGGCATTGTTTAATTATATCACCCTATATAGAATCAACGGGAAAGATCATCTAAATATTAGGAAAAGTAGTGTCTATACAACACTCCAAAGGTTTGCATGCAGAGTTATACTGTTAAATTTTTTAGTAAAGATGGATAAACTCTAGGTTTTTTGATCAAAAAAGAAATTGCTCCTTTGTTCATATAGCTGCTTGAATTAGCCTTGTGTCTTGGGAGGGGGGGCTCCTTTGCTTTGAAGATGGTTTGTCAGTAATGAATTATGACCCCCAATAAAATAGCCAGAGAAGAAAAGGGCCCCTTTTGGCTTTTGATGCAGCCAAGAGCTTACCAAATGTGAAGCCTTTCAGCTGGAATGAGCAGGGCAAAATTAGTTTTCCTTTCCAGAAATACCAGAAAGATTTCTGAAACTTTCTCATTGCGTTTGGAAAGGGTTTGTAACTGGATGAATACAGGTATAGATGAGGAATACCTGGCCCCTCCCTTTGTTTTGCAAAACGGTTCTTTCGGAGTTAGGAGTTGTAACTTGAGACACGGCACTTCTTTCGCTGAAGAGAAAAGGGGGGTGAATTTGCCCCTTCCTGCAGCCACGGGTTTGAGGAGCAAAGGAATAGCATGCACATTTACTCCTGGCTTCAAAATATCTTTGTCTTTATCTTTCTACTTTATCTTTATCTTTTTACTGATTCCAGGAATTAAGATTAAATTATCTTTCTACTGTTCTGCTTATTAATATCTGGATGGCATAAAGCAGACAGAATAACTCCACAAAGCATCCATACAAAGTCTTTTTTATTGGTTCATCAGGTATCCTATCAACTCACATTTATGATGAGGTTCTTCTTAATGTCCAATCCTTTTTTTTTTTTTTTGGGTGTGGGATATAATAAATTTTATTATTTTTTTTTTTTGTTTTTTTTTTTGTTATGGTTTGGGGGGGGGGGGGGGGCCCCCCCCCACCCAACAGGGGTTTTTTTGTGCCCAATCAGGATTACAGATTGACCAATGATTACATTTCCCAGGATACCTTAACTACATTTACAATGATGCATTCCCTTAAGGGCACAGCTCTCAATTCCTAACTAACTATCCCAAATCCCATTAACTCTAAACTATCTGGACAGCACAATCACAATAAACTCTAACAATGCCATCTGAGGTTAAAGAGATTAAATATCTTGTATTTATAGTTAGATATGGGGAGGTAAAGCTAGAAAAGGAAAACACCTGTCCACTCAAAGTTAGGCTCAAAATTTTAAAAAAGGAAACAATCCTTTGATTTGATAAATTATTACAGCTATTTTTAACCCATTACTATACCAGGGCCCAAGTCCTCCAGATTTTATCCAAAAGAGGACTCTCCAGCCACCTGAGGTTTTTTGGTAGTCTTTTTCAAAACTCTTGTTAAATTCTGGGATTTAAGGTGGAGATTTTTTTCAATCTATTTGTAGTAGTACGTGTGAATAGGTGAGGAAGCTGTTTTTTAAACTGGCAAGAGAAAACATTGCCATGTTAAGACCAAGTAGCCAAACTGAGTTGAACTGGTAGGTGTTCAGAAGGGCTTTTCAAACCTTAAAAAGGGAAAGGAGAGGACTCCATTTGCCTCCTTGGTGGGAAAGGTAATTAACAAATGCTGAGGCATCAAACAGCACTATCTTGCTTTGGGAAAGAAGCAACATCAGTTACTGACAGTAAAGTCATAATGGGGTTGGCTTCTTTCCCCTCAAATACTCTAAAAGCCAAAATGAAGAGATGAGCATATCAAGCCCTCTCCCCACAATAAATGTAGTCAATATCCTTCAGCAAGCCTGTGCCTGCCAGATTCATTGGTAAGGAATTCACAGTTTCTCTGGGAGGTTCTGGTCCTTCTTTAGAAAGGTTGCCACCAGTGGTGGGATTCTACCAGTTAGCACCTATTAGCTAGAACCAGTTGTTAACATTCTAAGCAGTTTGGAGAACTGGTTGTTAGAAGAAATTACTGGCCTAATCCTGTAAGAAAGGCAGGAAGGAAACATTCTGGTGTTGCTTACAGAAACTGCCTCTCCGTTAACCCTTATTACTTTCTTGGCAGGACTAGACTTCCTGTCTCTGGAACTTTTCTGGAGTTTTTTTCCTTTCCTTTGCTGGTACTTTGCTTGTGTGGAGTGACCATTCAAAGTTACAATGGCACTGGAAAAAGTGACATGACCATTTTTCACACTTACGACTGTTGCAGCATCCCCACAGTGGATGCTGAGAGGCCAGGCAAGGAGATGCGTGCCTCGATGTGAGTGATATTGAGTTGGCAATACCCAGCCAATAACATGACCACCATGCCATGTCCACCCAGTCACATGACCACCAAGCCAACTAACAGAATGCCCACAGAACCGGTTGTTAAAAAATTTGAATCCCACCCCTGGTTGCCACCCTTAATTATCCTCAATTGGCCAAGGCATAAATATCCTGGTAACCTCCCAGCTAATTACTAGCCAACTCAACCCCTGCTCTGTTATTTTAAGATCAGCCAAATCAATCAAACACTGCTTTCTGTTATGGCAAGTAAGGTCTTGTCAATTTGTGCTCCTGGTGGTTGCATTCCTAGAGATTTCATGGTTACAAAATGAAAGTATCCTCCCATTGATTACTTCTGAGTTTTTTTTTAACTTCCCAATCTAGTCTACAGCCCAGGTATCACCTGTGGTCTATAGTTCAAGAAGATGGTGTTCCAGAGAGCAGATGCTGCAATGTAATGGGCCTGCTTCAATGGTCTTTCCAGATTTGATAAACTGGAGCATGACCATCCTATCAGACTCAATAGGATAGGTAGAAACTGTAGGAGAAATGCATTCCCTCATATAACCTTAGTCCAGGGATGTCAAACTCCCGGCCTGTGGACCGGATGCATCATGTGCTGGCCATGCCAACACCTGGTTTAGCAAAGGTGGGGGGAAATCCTGATGTCACATGACACCACCGTGACATTAAATCCCCCTCTCCAATGCCCTAGTCCCATACTGTGAACTGTTTTATAGGCGATCACATCTTGAACTGCACTCAGAAGCATACCAGGATCCAGTAACTCTCACAAGGCAGAGATGCAACATGGGTGGCAAGCAGGGCTTTTCTTATGCATTGAACCTATCTGTGTTGATGGCAGGACTAAGCATTACCCTGTCCTAAAGAACTCAGTGATTGGTTCATGAGGGAGGAGAAAATAGGGACTTTCAAATTGTACTGTTCCTGAGCTGTGCCAGTGAAGGAATGAAGAAGCTTGCTACTCACTCCAATAATCCCCAGTCAAGCATTGCAGATCAGTTGAAGTTTTCTACTAAATACCTATAAGGCCAATAAAAAGGCCAGACCTTTTTCTTAGACCAGAATAAAGAGATTCTAACTTCCTTGGATTTTCAAAGAAGAGTAGTTCATAAACAGCAAATGCAAATTGCACAAAGAATCTGAGAAGAGCATGGGTAACATGAGTCTGCGGTAGATCTCTTAATCCTAAATTATAATTATGAAACCAGGAGAAGTGTGAGAACTGCAGGATCCAGCTGGTGCACACATCAGCTCTCTTTGTTAACCTTGGGAGAAAAGGAACCTTGTTCATTAGAAGCAATGACTAATGAAAGCTACATATTTCTCTGAGATGGCACAGGCTCCCCAGAGGTATTGTGCAAGCCAACGGATGTCCACAAAGATGTGTGCAAGCTCAGTAAAGTTTGCAGCAGAGGACAAAGAACTGTATTCAACAGGAAGGCTGTCAGCCCTGCCCCCTTTTGCCAAGCACTTTAGGGCCAGTGCAGTATGTGAGCATTTTGGAATGCAAACCAGGAAGGTGCCATGATGGACAAGAACAACTGTCGGCGAATGAGCAGAAAGGAAGGTGCCAAAAGCTGCCTCATGGGCAATGGGGTTCAGTGATGAAAAAGCACCCTTAAGAGATTTGGAGTGCAGACACCACTTGCTGCTCTGATGGAATTAGCAATCCCGAGGACACAGAATTAGAGCAATGTCAGGAACTGAAACTCCTGCAAGATCCCTTAGACTGAAGCTTGAAATTCCCCTGAAGGAAAAGAGGAGGTCGGGGGATGGGGGGTGGGGAACACCACGGCTTTGTGATTAGAGCTGCATTCTTCATCATTTTCTAACATGTAGGGTGATGCACACGATCTGCTGCCCTGAAAGAGGATATCGAAATGAATCTTTATGCATGTCTCAAAAAAACAACAACTGATATTTCACGGGTAATTAATATTGCACAGACTAGAAAGAATGTCACAGAAATTGCAAACGCCTATGGGGAAAGGAAAATATATCAATCAGTTTGCAAAATGCCAGCCTGGGATGTGTGAATCACTGCCTCCCCTTTATGAGAAAAGTTAATTGGTCTCATTTAAGAGAACAAACTGAAAGGGACACAGAGATTTCTGGTGCTGTGATTGTAACTAGACAATCAGGCAGGCAATTATCAGATGGACTCTATGGTGATACAGGGTAGTCCCACTTGCACTGTAAAAATAATTTAGTAAAAGCAAGAGTACCTTCCACCTATATACAAGTAAAAGCTATTTAAGAGTTGGAACAGCTTGCTTTCAGATGTTGTGGGTGGGAAATCTTGTGGGAAATCTCTCATCACTGGAGATTTCAAAGACAGTCACTTGTCTAAAATGGTATAGGGTCTCCTGCTTGAGGAGCGGGCTGGACTAGAAGACCTCCAAGGTCCCTTCCACTCGATTCTGGTTGATTGATTCTTTTAAGTAAACGAAATAATATACTTTCCTCCTCAAAAGTATAGGAAATGGCAACTAGCCTGTTAATCAAAATCTTAATCAGAATAGAACAAGTACTTCAAATAGTCTAGAAGAAATATACTGAAATTGTGGAAGGCCCATTCTGATGGAAAAGGGATGGAGTACATTTTCCCATTGTACCTTATGAGAAACAGCAATTTCATCTTTGGCAATCACTATTCAAATTCAGGTTTCAGATCGGATCCAACTATTTTTTAAATGAATTAGTCAGGCAGGCAACTTCCAGAGCTCTAGATTGTGCCTTTCAAATGTTTTGCCTGGTCTCTACTCATTCCTGAGTATGATAAGATTGTAGTTTAAAATACTCTATCTGAAGAGTAGGAGCCTTTTGATACAGAGAAATGGAGATTTTCTATAAACTATTTCTCACCCAATGAAGTAACAGTGCTGCAGAACTGCATGGGAGATGGCATGGGGGCTGAATTAAATGCAAAATCCAAACCATTGGTGCATAATCAAAGAATTAATAATTGGGGACACATAGGCAAATAGGAGACTTTCCAAGTACCAAGTGGCACTAGTCACTACTAATAGTAGTGACTAGTGCAACAAACTGCACTGGGAGAAAAATGACATAAGAACACACAGATATTTTTATTAGCCTGACTTAGCAGTTTATATAAAGGGATGGAAGTCAGTTCAAATGTAGGTCGCTGTACTCCTGCCCTGAGTACTAACTAGCCTCTGAATGGCCTTTCACCTCCAAGTGATTCAAAAGTGACTGAGAGTTCAGGATATCCTGTCTCTCAATTGGTACAAACCCTGGACCTCACTTAGCTTCACCAGCCCTTGCAGAAGACTTCTTTGAATTTAAAATGACAGTGAATCTGCCCTCTTCTTCTAAAGGTGGCCAAAAGAAGAGGGTTTTGATTGAAATGCAGAAGGTGGGAATGTAATAATACAGGGCAGTTTAGTATATTCATTCAGGGAAAAACTTAAAACAAAACAAAGTTAGCTTCAAAGTGGGATGGGGGAAGGATAAAAGGAAGCACAGATAAGGTTTCAAGCCTTGTTTATGAAACTGATTTTTTACAACATTGTGTATTTTCTGTGACAGGCATTACTTCCACAATCTATTCTACTGTATTCACTCTGACTAGACAGAGTACAGGTTCTACATCACAACTTGAAAGATATATTAAGAATTTAAACAGATCTTCTATGGATGATTTTCTTGGAGACGCTTATCAAGATCATACTTCTTAGGGAGCATGACATATCTCAAACTTTTAAAATATATATTTTTTATTTTTCTGTGGGTGGTATATCTGTTGCAGGTCTGTTGTTGTCCTTATAGGCAACAATTTGCTCCCAAAGGTCTCCACCACCCACCTGACACATTTAATTCATGAGATTATGATCAATCAATCAATCTAGCATCAGTTTCTAGTATCCTGTTTACTTGTGACAGTATATTGGGACCCCCACAAAGATCCTAACTGAATGGTCAAAAGTCTCCTGGATTGCTTGATCACTTTTTGCCTGAGGATATTTTGTGATTGATCATGCTCACAATGGAAACCATTCAATCACATGTCCACAAAATTCCAATGTGCTCCAGCTGAAAACAGGTTACCTACCTTTTTAGTATGTTATATTTTTATTTGCACTATATGTAAGAGTTGGCCCTGCAGCAACTCCACCCCATCCCAGCCCTTGCAAAGAATGGACTGTAACTAAGATAACTCCTCTTATCTAGGCTGCCTGGAATTCATACTCTTTCAAAAGCCTTCGAAATATGGGGCAAGATGCAGCGTCAGTGCATCTGGAGAGCACCCGGTTGAGAAAAGCTGCTGTGGGTGCATTTAATCAACTGTAAAGAGAGAATTTAGCTTTTAAATGTGTATTATACTTCATTAGCATTTTTGACTAGTGCTTGACTCTGGGGCAAAGCTCTTTTTGCTTATGATTACCTAAGAATGGAAGGCTGTAGAAACAAGTTCTTTGGGTCACCCACGAAGCTGTCTCCGATTCTTGCTTAAGGGCCCAACCCACCCATATTTCACTTTTCCTTGGCAAATAATGAGAGCAGCAGAGGAAAACTAGAAAGTTATCTTAATTAGGAGACTTTACCTTCTGGGAAGATACACTTATAAGCATAGTTCGAATGACTGAACTTTCTGAAATCTTGGCTGCTAATTTTCAGAAATTCCAATATTCAGCTTTTTTTTTTCTTCCCCCAAGCTTTCATAGCAGATTCTGCGTGCTTACATAGTTATTTCTGGAGTATATTTGTTTAAAGTATAAGTAATTATTTATAAGTAATTAATTGCCCACCGCCCCTGTATTTTTAATCAAGACTCTTTCCTTTTGTTCAGAGGAGAGAAAGAAAAAGAACAACAATAATTTAGTGAAGGAGAAATCTGATTATTTTACCAGCCATATTTCATAAATACCAAGGGATTGCAATAGTATGAACAGTCCATGTGGGAAAGGAATGGAAAGGATTCAAGAATTCAGACACAAAATTATACAAGAGGATGTTGAGAAAAAAACCCTACGTGACTTATATATGCTTTACCCCTTTAGTAGGGTTTTCATCCTACATATAGTAAATGTGAATACAAATTCCTTTTTAGGAGGCTAGAAATGAGAGACTGGGAATTTAAATTGGAGAAGTTAAGTTCCATTCAGCTGCACAGCCACTAGGTGACTTTGGGCCAATCACTCTTTAATTCCAAATTACAGTACAGGTAATCTTCAATTTATGACCACAATCGACATTTCTTTGTTAAGCAAAACATTTGTTAAATGAAATTTGCTCCATTTTACAACCTTTCTTGCCACAGTTGTTATGTGAATCACTGTGGTTGTTAATAACATGGTTAATAAAATGAATCTGGCTTCCCCATTGACTTTGCTTGTCAGAAGGTCACAAAAGGTGATCACGTGACCCTGGAACAGTCCAAATGTCATAAATATGAGTCAGCGGCCAAGCATCTGAATTTTGATCATGAGACCATGGGGATGCTGCAATGGTCACAAGTGTGAAAATGGTCATAAGTCACTTTTTTCAGTGCCGTTATAACTTTGAATAGTCACGAAGTGAACTGTTGTAAATCAAGGACTATCTGTATCTCCCATGATTATCCGAGAACAAGTGGGATATAAATACAAGTAAATGATTAACCAATTAATTTCTAAAAGTTACAGGAAGATATTGCAATTGAATGATTGAAAAAAATATTGAAAAAGTTCAAATAAACTTAGCTGAAAGTTTATTTGAACTTTTTCAATATTTTTTTCAATCATTCAATTGCAATATGTTCTTGTAACTTTTAGAAATTAATTGGTTAATCATTTACTTGTATTTATATCCCACTTGTTCTCAGATAATCATGGGAGATACAGATAGTGAATCTGTGGCCTCCATGTAGACTGGCTCATGGGTAATTTCCCCCTTCACTAGTAGGAAGAGCAGTGGAATTAATTACCCAGAGAGGTGAGGAGCTCACCTTCACTAGGTCTATGCAAGTGGAGGCTAAACAGCCATCTATCTGAGATTGCTTTAATTTGGATTTCTATTCTGAGCAGGTGGCAAAATGCCTGTTCTATCCTTATGATTATATGATCAAAGAATCAGCAGTTACGACCTTTGACCCTTAACCTACAGTATATTTGTATCTGTCGAAGCATTAGGTTGTTTCAAATAGCATTTGTCAAGACTGGCTGTTCAACACCGCCCCAAATTCCAATCTGCTGTACAGATGGAAGTTCTTCGTTGCATGGTTTCAAAGGTTCTTGTTATTAAAAATGTATATTTCAAATTTAATCATGTCTGTTGTTTCTATAATGGTGGTTTTACAAAAGCAACATATGAATGTGTCCTCCTCCTTTTAATTTTAAACGAAAACACCCTTCTTAGTAAGAATTTTAGAATTCTAAAACCTACCTCTGTTTTTATTATTTATGAGAACTACATTTAAGGTTCAAAAGCAAGGAGCACAGAAACAGTCCATTCAAGCCTGTAATATGTTTTTCTTATATATTAGCAAGCAAATTAGTAAGTAAATGTTTCCTACAGTAAAACATTTTAGATATTTAAAAAAAAATCTTAAAGGAAACATCCTGGTTGCAGTATATATGAAATTACAGAAATATTTTTCTGGACAAGCTGCCCCGTTTCCATCTGGCAGAATATGCTGTACTCCAAATATTCTTCAAGGGAACATCCTCATTCTAACTTAATCAAGTGCAAGCTGGAGTTCATGCCAGATGTTCAATCATGAGTTAATCCCTCTGTTAGGGATGGAAAACATAGGAAAAACAGAAAGTAAGCAAACATTTGGCTATATCCCCCTTCATTTTAACTTCAACAGTCTTAAACATAATAACAGCTAATTTTAGAATGTGTTTATTTGTGGCTCATCAGGATGATAAAGAGACTTCTGTGAGATGGAGACTTGATCTCCAAATTTGCCAGGTTAGCCTTATTTGACCTGGTGTCTTCCCAGTTTGGTATGGCTGATGGGCTTTTCTTTCTTGGAATTATGGAACTGACATTCAGCTATCAGAAATCAACCAGATTAGAAGAGAATGTTATATCTCTTGCGTAAAAGATATATGAAAATAAGAAGAGCTCAATCAGTCAGACCAAAAGCTCATCATTTGCTTTCCACAAGTCATGAGCATGACAGTATTCTTCTATTCATATTATTCAGCCTTTACTAACATCTGCACTTCCCAGGATTCCAGCTGGCTGAGGAATTCTGGGAGTTGAAATCCACAAGTCTTAAAGTTGCCAAGTTTGGGGTCCCCTGACTTAGAGGAACAGAGCCTTATGGGAGCCAATATGCTTTTGTGCATCTTTTCTGTACTTCTCTTTCTCCTTACTCTATGTGACTTAAATATATTTAGATTCATATAATTAAATATTAATAAATTAGAATCTGGCATGCTATAAAATAAAGCATGCAGCATTATGATCATCATCTCAAGACAGTTTACATGGAAATGTCTCTTATTATCTCCCCAATCACCCATATCCCCCTTGAAATAGGTTCTTTCTTAGAACAGACATTACAAAGACAGTCAAATGTACATTCCCTTGCTGTTGGTCTTACCTTCCAGTTCTAGCTTGCGTGGCTCTACTCAAGATAAGGCTTGTGCCCGGCCAAAGGGTGGGGACCTGTGGGTGGGCAGGCCATGTGGGTGGCACAGACTTGTGTTCCTGTGCAGACTGGATTAATTGCTTTGGGGGGACTGCTTTGGGGAGGGATATTTCTCTGCGAACCACCAACATTTTCTCATGGACCACCAGTGGTCCCTGGCCCACTGGTTGGCGACCACTGCCATAATAGATACCAGTATAGATAGACTTAGTGAAAAGCTTAGAAACTTTTCTTAGGACTCTCATAGTAAAGGTAAACCAAGACAAGTTTGCTGTTTCCTCAGTGTTAGGTCCAAGCAGAGCTAAAGGCCCTGCTTGCATAGAATTTTATCCTTATAAACTCACCTATAGCAATGTGTGTGTGTACGTTTTAGAAGAAGGCTGACCACATTACCTTATATAAGCAAATAATATTTTGCAGGATGCTTGAACTATGGAATTGCTTTCATGTCCTAGTTATACTCAGTGACCAGCATCTCCATCACTGGCTTCCCACCATCCAAAATTCTCCAATGAGCATGGAATTCTGGAGGTGGTTTAATTTTTCTGAAGGTAGTGCTAAGTCCCTGGTGGTAGCCTTGGCCTTAGAAATTTCCTGTGGGATAGGTATATTGGGAAGATACCCTCAGGTATCTGGGAGACTGGAACATAGGACTTCTACAGTGATGGGTTCACAAGGCCTTATAATGGCATTATAACCAATGGCTTTTTTACCGCCTCTACATGTGGCAAAGCTACTAATCGGAGAATACATCTGCTGACAATGGTTCTTAACACCAAGTCCATGGGGGATGGATTAGATTCATTTAGACCTATTCTTGCAGGCCTGGGCAGTTGTGGAAAATCAGTTATCTGGAAAAACCTGGTGGATTCATAATCTGGCTATTAGTCTTTTTCCTAATTGAAAGGCAATTTTATCCTTTTTACTCCATCCCACAATTGATTTGATTCTGAATGGAACATCTAAATCAGTGGTTCCCAAAGTGGGCAATATCACCCCCTGGGGGGCAGTGGGATGCCTTAGGGGGGCGTTAAGAGGCAAGGGGACTGACGGGGGCGCTAAGAGGCGGCGGGGGGGCGGTGCATCAAATGCAGTTGTGGCGGCATGTAACATGCCACCGCTTCTGCATTGGAGGTGCCGGCTCCGGAGCAGTGCTAGTCAATGGGTGAACCTGCAGGGCTGGCACCTCGAACACCCCCCTGCCACCTCTTAGCATCCCCAAGGGGGCCAGCAGAAGGGCGCTAAGAGGCGGCAGGGTGGCATTTGAGGCGCTGATCCTGCAGGTTCACCCATTGACTGTAGTAATGCTCCAGAACCGGTGCCTCGAATGCAGCAGCACGTTGGGAAAAGCCACTGCCACCGCTTTCCCAAAGTGCTGCCACTGTCGCATTCTGTCCGTCTTTCCGTCCATTCATCCAAAAGGTCTGTTTGCCTGCCTGCCTCCTGCCTACCTACCTCTCTCTCTCTCTCTCTCCATCCATCCATCCATCCATCCATCCATCCATGTTCGAAGCGCTGGCCCTGCAGGCACATCAGGAAAGTAGAGCAAAGCCAGTCTGAGAGGGAGGGAGGGAGGGAGAGAGAGAGAGAGAGAGAGAGAGAGAGAGAGAGAGAGAGAGAGAGAGAGAGAGAGACCTGATGCATCAGATTGAATGAGGCCTAGTTTAGACTGAGGCCCTTTTCCACATTGAAACATCTTTGCCAGCACATTGAAACCTTTTTGGCTTCTATTAAAGGTTTTGTGGACGAAATATGGTCAAGCTATCAGGAAGCTCTCACATTTTGTTGTGGCTTTAAACAGGATCCATTGGACCAGATCTCCACCCTAAAAATTACTTTTCAATTCTGAAGGCAAAACCAAAATGTACTGGTAAATTACAAGAACACACACACACACAAACTCCCTTCTAACCCTGCTGGAGCAGGTAATTGGACTAGAATAGATATCTCATTATCTTTCTCCTCCCTCCTTCCTTATTTCTTTTTCTTTCTGTCCCTTCCTTCCATCCCCCCCCTTTCTTTGTCCCTTTTTCTTTCTTTCCCCTTTCTCTTTCTTTTCTTCCTCTCTTTCTCTTTCGTTTCTCTCTCTTTCCCTCTCTCAGGTTCATCCTTTGGATCAGGAATCACCAAACTTTTGGACCTCAGGGACCACCAAACTCATCATTTTAAATCCCGGAGACCACTAATATGAATTTTGACTGACGGTGGCTTTCTGGCGTTGGTGGGAGAGAGAGAAATCTGATCCAACCTCTCTCTCTCCCTCTCTCTCTCACACAGAGGCAGGGGTGGGATTTAGACGCCTGATCTAAAGCTGTCAAAACTCCAAAAACTAGTCAAGTAGCTCTGGGGAGGCCAGTCATACATTAGAACACTTGCTAAACAACTGGTCATTAAGTGAGGACCATTTGTATTTGGTTTGCCAGTCACCTGGCCATGCCCACCCAGTCACATGACCAGCAAGCTATGTCCACCCAGTCATGTGACCAGCAAACCACACTCTCAAATTAGGCCACACCCACAGAAATTTGAATCCCACCCCTGGGTGGGGGGCACTGAGGATGAGTTTATAGCACCAAGGGGGCAGTGGACCGAAAAAGTTTGGGAACCACTGATCTAAGTCATATGCCACATAAAAGACATTTTTATCCACTTGGCGACAGACTTTTTGCCTTACACTGTTGAGCAAATTGCAATAACATTGCTTCCCCTTTCTCATTCCCCTCATGAAGTGCCCTGGTATTTCCTCCCAGGTATTTTCTGCCTTTTGCCTCCCTTGTGGGCATGAACAATCAGAGGACCATGCTGATGAACCTAGTATCATTTTCATCTTCTGTTGCCAGAAATTCCAGAAAAGGATATTTGAAAGGCTATCTCGTGCTCACATGCTTTGGGTATCTACATAATCTGCATTAAACATGAGCTGACTTTCCAAAAGGACAAATCTAATCTACTTCAAATTTTGGAATAATGTTTTAATATTTTTAAACAGGAACAAAACAAATTCAAAGTTAAGATTCATTAAAGTGTTTTTATTAGCAAGTTTTCACTGGAAAGTTCAGGATGTGCTAATAGAGTAGGCACATGGGCTTCAGTGTTTGGCACATGACATTCAACAGAATTGCACTTTCTTGTAATGGTTTGGCTACAATACTCTAAATTTTCAGAGCAAGACTCAGGGCCAGCCCCTACTGTAATGTTTTCATTTAGATTCTTTGCTTCTATCCCTGGAGCAGTTTGGGGCAAATCCTGGATCTCCTCCACTTGAGTTTGCTTGTTTGGCTTAGACGCAGAAGTTTTATTTTCATTCCCATTCACTTCAGTGATAGTTTTGTCTCCTTTGGATCTGTAGTTACCACACAGCCCTGTTTGATTGTTAGACAATCTTTGTTCTGTTTCAGAGAGAGGTTTTGTAAGCAATCCAGAACTTTTGCAGAGAGAGGAGGAGGAACCTATTTCATTTGGAAGAATTGCTGAGCTCTCTTCAGTGTCTGGAGGGATGTGGGACTGAAAATGAGGCACTGGATGGAGAAAAACATTTGGGGGAAGAGAATTTTGAAGCAAGGGTCTTTGGAACCTGCCCTGTAGACAACTACAGTGGAGAACATGCTGGACAGTATTCACATAGCCATCAGAAGAATGAAGCAAGGCACTGATGGGAACTACGGATTTCTGGACTTGTACGTTCCCAGATGAATGAGAGCAGCAATAGCATAATGTTTCATTTCTACGTTGATGCAAATGGGAGCATTTCATGTCTGTATGCTGCTGTGGCTCTAAACAATGACGTTGTTCATTTTGATTCAACAAATGGCAAGTGGGATCCTGCTCACCCAAAGATGACATTGCTGAACCTGATTCACGGTTAATGTTTACATTCAGTTCTGTGTTGTACGTTGAGTGATGATGAGTCTGCGGGTTTGACAGCCTGCCATTGAAGAGCTCGGGGCAAATGTGCATTTCTTCACAGGTTCTCTTCTCCACTGCAGTATCGCTGCTGGTGCGGCCTGCTAATGGCTGTAACTCATAGTGCTCATGCTCTTCTTCTACACCTGCTTTATGAGGTCTTGAATCAAATTGGTATTTATTGACAGACTGTTTTTTATTTTGTTCTCCATCTCCTTGGCCTCCTGACAATGCCTGGGAGAAAGCACCACACCGTAGTCTTTTGGGCAGAGGAATCTGGCCAAATGTTCCTTGGGGTCCCAGACAGCGGCACATACACTGGAAAAAGAAGGTTGCAAATGCCCAACTAATGCACATTATGAGCATCATAAAGGTGCCAAGCTGTGTATAGGCTAAAACCGTAGAAGGCATCATCATTGCTCCAGCTACAAATGTAGTCAATGCAGCCATAGCAATTGCTGAGCCCATGCGGCTTAGAGAAAATATGACTTTCCCTTCTCGATCGGGATCTGGAGCCAAACGATAAGCAACGCCATAATGGACAGCAAAGTCCACAGATAAGCCAACTGCCACAGAAATGGTAACAGACTCCAAGACGTTTAGCTCCCAACCCAGCAGAACCAGGGATCCAACTGTGACAAAAATAGTTCCTGCTATTGAGACTATTGCATAGAGACTTATTATTACATTCCATGTGGTAAGCAGCATCACACTGAATGCAACAGTGACAGAAAGACCCATGGCAATTAAAGTACCATCAGAGAGACTATCTTGGAGATCATAAAACTCTAGATTACTCACAAACCAGCCACCACTTAAACCTTCTGGAGCAGAAACGAGCTCCTCTGAAATCCAGGTGTCTACCTCTTGATAGAACGTATGCATCTTCTCATATGCCAAAGTGAACAGGTAGGTGCTTTGGAACTCTAGTACCACTGCTCTGATGGTATCATTTATATCAAAGCGAGGGCCAGGCGTTTTGCTATCTAAATGGTAGCCTGTGCTTCTTTCAAGTTCCATGATGGCCCTCTTGATGCACAACTCAAAGACCTCCTGCTTGTAGGGGAAGCTCCAGTGGCTACAGCAGGGATAAAGAGCTGGCTCATCACAGTCCTGATTTTCCATCCACTGCTTAAACGTCTCAATAAAGCAGCTCGTGAAGTCTTGCTCTTCTGTTTGGTAATAAAATGTCTGATTCCTCAGTTTCTGACAAAACTTTAAAATCCAGAGCTGTGAATCTGGGCTTCCAATATTGAAAGTGCTGTCTAGCTTCAGCTTGCCTTTGCTTTTAGGATTTAAGGGATCCCCGTTATCCTCAGGAGAGACCCCCCAGATGATAGTGATGGGCATGTGAAGCTCCTCTCCATGATGGACCCGCTCAAACATGAAAAGCTTCTTGAATTCAGCATCGTAGCGCTCAAAAGGATGGGAAGACCGGAACACTTGAAACTCAGCTAGTTCCAAAGAGGGGAGCTTCATTTTCGGATTTATACAAACAATATATGCTCCCCCAACTGTTAAGGCTAGGAACCAGACCAACCAAATATATCGGAATTTTATCACAATGCATGGCAACACTTTCTCAAAAAATATCCTAGATGCTTCTGAGATTGCAAAAAATACTTTACGGACCACTTGGCCCAGCACTGTCCAGCAGCTTTTGTTATTGTAAACTCTTGCCTGTGGCTTTACAAAGCAACTAAAAATATTGAGGAGGTACCGTTCGTGTAAGACCACAACTGCGGGCAACCAAGTCACCATTAGGATATAGTTCACTAAAATGGCAGTGCCAGCGTAAACACCAAAGCACCTGATGGCTGTAATATTGCTGACATAATTAGCATAGAAGGCAGCAGCAGTAGTAAAACTAGTGACAAACATGGAAAGAGCCGCATGTTGCAAAGTGATGCTCATGGTTTCCGAAGTGGCAGCATGCGACTTGTCAAATTTTGTGTAGCTCCACACATCACACAAGACAAAAGCATCATCAGCTCCAATACCCACAAGAATAATCAGTGCAGTAAGGTTCATAAAGGGGAAAAACTCAAAATTAAATACAACCCGATAGAGAAAGTAAGAAACAATTAAGGAGCTAATGATTGCAAACATGGTCATCAGTGTGATAAACAAAGACTTGGTATAGAAGCACATAACTAACAGAACAATCACTATGGCTATAGCAGGATACACAGTATCCATTAATAGATAGTCCTGGAATAAGCTGTGCTTTATTCCAAACTCAATCCCTGTGATGATGGTGATTCCATCAGACGAGTTCCAGTTCTCAAAATTATCCAAATAGATATTCATCATACTGTCTCCCTTTTCAGTAGGTAGAAAAAGCATGCTATATTTTAAAGCTGGCAAGCCATGGTCCAAGGTCTTTGGGCTTAGGAAATCTTTGTCCACTATATAGTGAAGTATCTGGTAAACAGCATTGTACTTGGTACATTTGCGTGGCACATTTGTACACTTGAGCTGGTCTTTCCTTCTGGCTGCCGTATCCCAGCAATCTGGCCCCAAGGTCCCATTATAATAATATTTGGCACACGTGCGGAGCAGCTTCAGAGTATGAGAAACATCTCTCTCCACTATTTTTTGACATGAGGATCTGTTATTTAAAATGGCAATGTAATTGCCTACTGTCCAGCTGGGACAGCACGAAGCAGCAGTGGTCCTCTGGCAGAGATCCCCAAACTGAGCATGGGATCGTATCTGTGGGAAGAAGAAAAATGAGAGTTATAACCGAATACCAATGTTAAGTGACTAGTAGTGGTGTTACCATCATGTGCTTGTAACTACCTGTGTTGTTGCTGCTTGTTCCCTAGACTAAGTATTCCCTAGACCACCTTTAGTTTCTGAGTGGTCTTTAAGGCAGCCCCATGTAGAGTATGTTGCAACATTCCAAATGAGAAATAATTAAGGTATGAGCAATTATCAGCAGGGTATCACAATCCAGGAATGGGTGCAATTGGTAACCAAGATAAAGTTGTGCAAAAGACCCTCTTGGCCATGGCTCCTCCATCCTCAAGGAAGAGCCGCATACCTGTTTTGTCTGAGGGAGTGAAACCCCATCCAGTGTGGAAGAGTGGAAGTCACTGAATCTAAACTCCTCTGCCACCTGTTCTTGCTTGGATTAAGTCTGGTTCACTCCTACAATCTCTGGACACTGGGAGAGATCCTTGATGGGGCCTGCAATCGTGTGATTGTTGTTGGTTTTTTTTGCAATCTTCCCTACTGCTTCTCCAGAAAGTCAATGGGGAAGCCATCAGGGAAGGCTGCAAGCTGCTGCTTGCCAAGAAGATTCCCTCTGGTTGCTGGCTGAAAAAAGTCTGTCCTGAAATCCAAGCAGGATTTTAGCATGGAGCATGTGCAGCAAGAGGTGTTCTCAGCCAACCTTTATGAACCAGAATAAGTCCTCTGTCTCTGGCTGCAAATGCTCCATGCTGCACATGCTCCATGCCAAAATCCTTGGATTTTAGGATGGACATTTTTCAGTTAACCCCCTGAGACAAGATGTTTAGATCAGTTGATACAGATTTGTCCTTCAGGTATAATGAAGAAGTACATTGACGAATTATGCTTATCTAAGAGCAAACTTCATTTAGAGGTTGAACCAACTCTCCAAAACAGCTTCATTTTATCTTAAGAAGAAAAATCAGATTGATATGAATATAGCAGACAAAACTGATGATAGTTTCTATTGCACAAAATCAAGAACAGGCTTATAATGCTTTGAGGATGCCTGGAGGCTGGGCTCAAAGCTTATGTAAAATTTGTAGCTGTCAAACTCCAGAGACAATTCTGACAAATTTGCCCAAATTATAGTTTATATGCAGAAACCTCTCTGCCTTTGAAATGGACATTCGTGCCGTTTTCTATTCTCAATCTTGCAGGGAAAAACTCTACAGAGGTTCGTCAGCTTAGTTAAGTATCTCTCCATTTGTTTCAAGGGTCAATAGAATCAGTATTTGTACCCAGGTCAACTTGATGAAATGGGACTCTTTCACAAAACTGCAATCTTCAAACATGGCAAGAAGTAGACTATGCACCATTCCCCACTTGTCCTTTACTAAGATAGACATCCTAGGACATTTCTGTGGCCAACTCACGAGCACTGAAATGCGCACAAAAATGAGAGAAACAATTTGAATAGACATAAGAAGAATATTCCTATATAGATCTTCCCACATAAATCATTTAGAAGAATTAGGCTGACATGAATATATTGTATAATAGTTCTTTCATGGTGTTTATTAACCAAATTTCCCTTCTTGACTGGAATGCATAACAAAAAGCCAATATTGATATAGTCTGTGCACTTCCCAAAACTGCTAGCAGTTTTATTGATTTTGACCGAATTATACATCTGCTTAAGCATTTCTAAGCCAAGTGTATTTCAATAAGTTCACTGCAAAACTCGCTTCTCAATTGCAACTCTTACAGCATGTGCATATATAAACAGGATTTTGACTAACACTGTCTGGATATTATAACATATTTAGTATGGCCTTATTATTTATTGTTAAACAAATTTAGAATAAGAAATCACCTCACATTCCAAGAAGAAAAGGTTAAGTTAGTGTTCATTGTTTCCAGATAAAAATATCAATCAAGCTTAGCAGAAAAAAACAAAGTACTGGAATAAATATTCTTATTTTTCATAACAGAGCTCATATTTATAAGGAGTACGCAGCATGTAAGCCCTCTACGGTCACCTAGACAACAGAGGAAGAGAAGATTATGTGCTTCAATTATTTAAATTTAGGCTGAGATGATGCTCTATCTGCTATTCTTCAGCACATCCATCTTTGCTGCTAAAGTCACCTTCACTGAAGATAAAGATGGATTAGCTGCTCATACTTGGAAGTTCAGACTTAGCCTGGAACTTATCAAATGCCTTCTAAAAACAGCCTTTAGTAAAGATGGCCTGGGTCTATTTTATTGCTTGATCAAAAGATATTTGCACAAGCTGGGCTTGAAGCATCAGCAGGATGTTTTCCACTTGTCTGGGAACTTGTAAAGAAAACACAGCACTTATATTATTTGGAAATGTTTTTCAGATTTCTTATTCATACCACATGGATTTGCTTAGCAAAGAAAACTTGTGTACTGCAGAGAGTTTGAGGGTACTGTAAATCTAGAGCACATATTCCTCTCATATGTGAACTATGCACCCATGTCCCCCAAAACCCTCTCAATATTTTCTTGTAAGTGAATCAGAAGAGAAGATTCATAATGCCCTGTCTTTCTAGAAGACTTCTGTCTACCACTTATTCTGTCGCCCTTTGGACTATTTCTGTTATCCCTAACCTGAAAAAAATATTTCAAACTGGGTAGGGTGTTTTAAATAGTAGGTAATATTCAATTCCTAATCAGCCATGCCATAATGGTACTACCATTAAGCCTATGTGGGTGCCATATGTGAAGCAGTTGCAGATTACAAGCCTCAGAACAAGAAAACCAGATGGATGGAATTGATACAGCATGCCCAAGTCAATTTGTACTTAAATATTTATTAGTTAATAAATTGCTTGACAATTTAGCTTTTTCGCTCTCTTTTATGGTCATGTTGTGAATGCATAATCAAAAATTCCCTTAAAAAGAACAAAACCCTTAAAGTAGACTTAAAGTTGAAACCAGTCAAACCATTACAGCAATTCAACTTGCTTTGACTGGAACAGACAGCAGTGACTTCAGTACAAAAAACCTCAAACCTCTGTACATTAAAAGTATGGATTGGAAGGAGATATAGACACCAGCCAAGAAGATCAAAGATATTAATGAAGACGTACATTTCTCATTATTATACAAATGGCAACAGTTAAAAAATGCAGAAGTTTGCAATTTAGCACAGCAGATTTCTAAACATAACATCCAGTCAAAGAGACCATAACACTTCAATATGATTTAAACACTATAGAAAAAATAATAAACAAGATGAAGTGAGCCTTTTAGAACCATACGTTTTTCTAAAAGGAAGTCATGTATCTTCCTATGTGGGCAATACTGCTACTTTACATAGAGATAAATCATCTTAACAGCTGTCACCTGGCATAAAAACATTCCATGTAATTCAGTTGAGACCTTTCTGGAAACTTTATTAAAACCACAATAACAACCAATATTTTTAAATATTTCCAAAGTAATTGTCTACAGTATAATTTATATTAATATAATATCAAATGTAATATGAAATATCTTATTTCAAAAGTAGGAAGTTAAGAAGGAGCTAATAACATTTTAATTAACTTACACTGTAATCAATTCATGTAATCATGAATTGACTGAACATAGCAACCAATCTGTGAACTCATAGATGGTTGTGCAAAATCTGGGATAAATAAAAGTTATCTCTCTTACCCAGTGATTCCTTCATCTAGAACCATGAAACTAAATATTAATTATCCTCCAACATCTTAATTGGCTTCTTTTCTTGCACTGTTGACATAATACCATAATCATCTTTTTTTCTCTTTCCCACAAATTCCGCCAACGTACCTATATTCTAAATTGCTTGCTGAGAATTAGCAAACAGGGGCCCTTGTGGAAGCATACTATTCCCTGTGCTCCATGGAGTGTCAGACTCAGATATCATTCCAAATACATACACATGAATGCTGGCCTTTCACAGATCCTGCATCAGTTAAGGTCACTAGTTAAAACCAGACCTCAGTCTCAGCTATGGGCAAAGTTAACATCTACCACATGGCAGAAGAACTCATGACGTCCCTGGAGCAGCCTGTTGCTTTTTACATTCTGATTTCTTCAAGGAATTTTTAAAAAGCTGCAACTATTTGGATGATGGAAAACATTTTCTCCTGCTCAGAACCAATCAATCAAGACCAGACTGTTTTTTTTCATCTCTGGGTGCAACGAAAACTTTCCTTTCTCAGAGTATAGATGCATGCTTGTATATGCATATGTATATACATATGTTTGAGTTCTTATTACCAACCATTTAGATGTAGCCAATAAGCAACAGAATCATGCCAAATTATGCAGATGAACTATTTTAAAAGGCAAAGGAAGTGCTTTCTGGCTGTGTTTTGGAGAAAAGATGACGAGGTGGAGAACAGTGCTTTGAAAATCTGAACTAATTATTTTTCCTGCAAATTCTTTTTCCAGCATTGCCACAAACAAACTCTGAAGAATCTATCCCAAAAGAAACAGATGGCATTGTTGGGACTGAAAGGGGTCTGCAAAGAAATACAGGCAGTAGCAATTACATGCTTGCCAACAGCTTACTCTGCAGTATGTCAGCAGCTGAGTAATGATGAAGACAAGAGATCAACATTTCAAATGTACATTCCACTACATTGTTAATACTTTTACCTACCCGCATATTTTCCACATTGCACATTGATTTTATGGCTGGTAAATTCCACAAGTCATCTCCACTTGCTGATGCAAATACCACTCGGGAGTAACGATCACCTGAAATTATGGTTAATATATTGTGAAGATCAGAGATATCACAGAACTCTGGCATTAACGGAACTCAATATAACAGGGCAGATAGAAGAGTGGGCTACAGGACCTCCGAGTAGTAACCATTTTTTACCCTGGTGTAGTTTGCAGGATTATATAAAGCTAAAATGGAGAGGAAGCATGATTCCCCTCTCCCCAGCTAAATGTATTTTTTCTAAAACATTCTCTATATTTTGGCAAGAGAATGAATGCGTATAAATGCAATAGCAGCTAAATTTAAATGTATCATTTTTATTAGGGTTATTTTTTAGAAAAAGAGAACAAGTCTTGTTTATTTCTAACAACCATGAGCAACACTGTTTCTTCCAAATGTTATAAAAGAAGGTGGAAATATGTCATTTTTGTCCCACTTATGATAAAAAAGGAAAGGCAAAAGATCTTAGGAATGGCAGAGGCCATTTAGCCCAATCCACTGCTTGGTGCAGGGATCCAAATTAAAGTGTCCTCAGCAGATGGTTGCCACTACACAAATGGTATTATTACAATCTCAATACTGTAATGCATTTAGTTTAGTCCATGAAGGCCAGCATTCTTTTTCTCAAAAAAGAAAAGACCAATTCCTAGGAAATAAAAATTGCAAATAAAGAGATTTATTCAGTCAAATTCGTCATGCTTGCAAATATAAAGCCAATTTTATTTTACAGCTCAAATATTAATCAACTCACTTGGAATGTCACAGAAAAAGCTGTCCTTCTGGAAATTCCAGTCAGCCTCCCTCTTCTCTCTTTCATAGTGATCATCAGACCATCTGCCATCTCGATGACTATCGAGAAATTTTTTTAAAAGAGATTATAAATTTCAAGAAGTCATTTTTATTCCAATGATACACAGATTTAAAAAGTACTAAATCAGAGAAAAGCAACCAAACAAAATGCAGACTGAGGGGTTCTGGAAAGCTGTCACACTGGAGAAAGTTATCCTAAATCAAAAGATAAACACTAATGCACGTTGCATTCAAACTTACTATAAAATGGAATGAGTAGTCATTCAACTATTATAAAATTTCAAAGAAAAAGTTGACAATCATATGCGAAATACAGAAACATTACAAAATGACAATTACAGTGTACAGGAAGGATTAATGGCCATGCTAATGACAACCACACTTTATGATAACACATAATCACCCAATCACAGACAAAAAGTCACAAAGTCTGTAGACTTGCGACCTACAGTAATTGTTTACTAGGGTTTTGCAAAGCTTCAGATTTGAATATTAACACAGAATCCCCTTCTATGTAACCTTGCCTGTTTTCAGGATCAGATAGTTGCTTTAAGTAATCAGAAACATGATTCTGCATGTTCCAAAGCATCTCTTCTGCAACATCCCATTATTAACTTACAAATAAAAGAGCCAGATGTAAAATGCAAATTATGTTTATTTTGGGGTCCGGCAGGAAAAATAGTTATTAAACATTTGTTCTTCAAACACTTAGAGGACTAACTGTTTCAATAAGTGGCACCTAGCACCAATAGCTGATAATTTGCTTGAAAGCCTTTACCTCTTAGCTTGCTCATCTGCATATTTAAATGGGTAGTTTGCTAAAGTCGCTTTGTAGCCTGTATTTTTCAGCATGTTATTCCAAGTGACCAGTCTCTGCCCAATAGCAGTTCCTCTTGGTTCAAAACCCTGCAGCAGAATATTTATAAAAAAAAATAATGCTTGCCACTATTTCACTGAACAGGTGAAATTAAAACGGAAAAATTTTATTAAAAAAAAAATTTCTACAGGTAACACTTAAATTGGTTCATATTCTGATGACAGCGAGACACAAATTGAAACCTAGCCTTCCTAGCGGCTTGACTTAGCCAGCATCCCTATTTTATTATGCATGCCAATTCTTGAGCCAGTGGCACCAAATGAAGAGAGGAGACATAATTGAACACAAATAAAAAAACATTAAGGTAGTAATATCAGAACAGCAATTTATACTATGTATTAACTGCTTTCAGATAAATATGACAAACTGTCTTCTTGGAAAGAAAGTGGAAAATATATGGCTAACTAGATCTTCCAAATAACATGGCTTGCAAATAATAAGCAACTTGTTTCTAGTTTACTGAGTCACCCAACACAATGTATAGAAGATTTCTGACCAATATCACCATCACCGCCCTCTGATCTGTGGGAGGAGCCGTCACGCATACAGAATATGCATGAAGCCTACTCTATGTGCCAAGACCTTACTTCAGATGGGTTCCAGCTACAGGAAAGCTTCTGCTGAATAAAAAAAAAACCCTCCTTGATAAACTCTTGTGATAGCATCCATTAATGTTTGGGTGAAAAGGTAAATCAGACATATTGTAGGCAGAACTGTTCACCATTCACATAATGCCTGAATAGAACAATGATTATCTAAAGCAATCTTTTATTTATTGAGTTACTATTTAATCTATCTGGTGTTGCTGTACTGCACTGTACTAATGTACGGTATTTCTACGATAAACTGAAATCACTCTTAGAGGTATTGCTGGAAAAGGATTATTCTTTTCATTTAAGAAAAGATTCAGCAGCTACACCCATATAGCAGAAGACATCTGGCCTCAAGTACTTTATAAATATTCAGATGTGGGGGTCTGGATTTGGACACATCTGCATTTAAAAGCAATACAATATGTTCGCCCATAATTTACCACAGCTCTCTGTTTATCATTATTTTGGGGGGTGGGGATTAGAGGATGTGCCAACACAATGCTTTGACAGCAGAAGATAGTAAAGTTTACTCACCAATAAAGGATCAGAGAAGTCTGGAAGATCTGGGACTAGAATTCCAACCAATGCACACACCACAATTAACACAGTACACATGCCTAAAACCACCACAGGCCAGTCTGCTATCAGAGCTGCATAGCTAGAACAAAATAGAAAACAAATGTGAATAGGAGAAAGGTGCTAGCAGAGAAAAAGAAATCAGGACACAGGGGGTTAATTTATATTCTTTCTTTTAATGACTAAGATTGTTTTAAAAATATCAACATCATTTTTTGTTTAAAGAGGACTGAATTGCGCTAGTCTTCAAACTGGAAAGTACCCAACTTTGTGGAGAGCAGTATTTCCAATATTACTTTCCAATCAATAAAAAAACAGATCTGCCAGCCATTTCTTCTTTCTTTGGCATTTCTTCATGCAAGAATGTTTAAAACAGTTGATACAGATTTGTCCTTCAGGTATAATGAAAAAAAAAAAAAAAAAGATTTTTCGCTCCTTTCTTTTCTCCTGCAATCTACTCACTATTTGTTTGGTTTGCAGGATACTAATGGTACACTGCTATATAATTAACTTGAATCATTTGGCACCTGATTCAGAAAAGCCATGCCATTTCAAATGCAAGCACTTCTATTAGATTAGATGATTTTTTTCTCCCATTTTTACCACTAGTCCATATATTTGGTCTGGTCAGAATGTTTCCAAATTCATCCATGCAACATTAAAGCAAGAATCCACCATTTCTGCAAAAGTTATAAATTAAGGTGCACAAAGGGTTCAGTGAAAAGAAACACTACGGATCCATTCTAAAATAAAACTGCATGTCACCCTTCTGCATTGGTTGTGTTATGTCCAGCTTTCAATCAACAAATTGAAGAAGACCAGCAAACCAAAGATTATCGGTATCTTAATTGATAATCTGTTTGATATCTCAAAAGTTTGTTAAGCATCTACTGGAAATTAGAGAGGTAAAAAGGATTTGCATCCAGTTAGGTTTTTTCCCAGAAAAGTGAGTATAAAAATCATTTCTTGTTTTGGAAGAAAAGAAGAGCCCCTGAAGATCCCATCTTGGATCATTCTAGGACTTTATGATCCATTGACCTGGAGGCCTATTTCCCGTTTCTCTTGGAATATTAAATCAAGAGAAGGATGATGGGGCATTACTTCCCCCCCCCCAAATAATAATAATTATAAACCACCCAAATCTGGATGATAACTTTAAAGGGCGGGGAGCCTGAAGGTCCAGGCCAGATTATTAAGCTCTATTTTATATATATATAAAAGATATCTATTTATATATAAAAGATATCTATTTATATCAAGAGAATTTGAGCTGCTGATCAAAATATGTTTCCCAATTGTTGGAGGACTTTGTGTGTGTGTGTGGGGGGGGAGCATTTCAAGTCAAGTAGGAAGGGGATGTCAACTCAAGTAGGAAGGGGATGCTTCTGAGGTTTCATACATGCTTCTGAGGTTTCATACATGAACCTTAACATGGGAATTGGCTCCAATGCACACCAGCTGCCTGGCAGCAGACGGGTATTCCAGCTGCCTGTGGATTTCCAGAGGCCTGGCAGCACAAAGAAAGCATAGAGCTCATTCACTGGGGCCACCTGTTCTAAATAAAATGAAACTTTCTTTATCCCTTCCGTTCAGATGACATCACCAATAATTTTTAATGCTGATAAGCGCATGAAAAAAAATCAAAAGAAATACATTAACTGGAAATGGGCTCTTACCTTTTTGGCAACGTTACTGCTCTGGCTGGCCTGAAAATTAAACACAAACTTATTTTAGAGAGAGAAGTTCTGCCAACACTCAAATTGTCTTTTCCTGCCTACTTATTTAGATCAGCATTTCCCAATTTTCAAATGTTTGGTATAACTTCCATGATCTCCAGCCAGAGCACTCACATTTTTCCTTTTTTTCTGAGGGAAGAAAATCACACAGAATTCTTGATCAGTTGTTCTGTGAAGCACATCTATCCAACTCTTAATTATGCCTTATGATTACTAGCCTGGCTGGATGGTAACTTATATCCTGTTGCTTGCCTACAATCATAAACTTTTACTATTTTATTTCGGTGCTTCAAAATACTTCCTCTTTTCCTGCAGTGGGCATGAAGGCTCTTTTTCTTTGTAGTGAAAGTGATTCAATCATATCTATGCTGATTTTTTACTTTAAGGAATTTGTATTTTACTAGTTTTTCTAAAAGAACTCTGTTGCTTCATTTTATTTATTTTTTCTCCATGCACATTGTGGGGTTTTTTTAATCTCAGCTTCTTTGTGCCTCCATTTTTATGGAGTACTCTTTGTCCTCAAAAGGAAATTGCTTACCTTTGCTTTGAAAATTTGATTATGAGAGCAAAGCAGTGGTGGGATTCAATTTTTTTTACTACCGGTTCTGTGGGCGTGGCAGTGGAAGGATACTGTAAAATCTCCAGTCAGAGATGGTATTTGCTGGTTCTCCAAAGTATTCAAAATTTCCACTGCCGGTTCTCTAGAACTGGTCAGAACCTGATGAATACCATCTCTGGAGCAAAGCAACAATAAATCAAGGACTTTGAATATCATATATATAATGCCCCAAAAAAGAGATGTAAAGGAAAGATGGGACTCAGAGTTTTAACTTAAAGCCTTCTTGTTAGAAACTTTTTTAAAAAGAATGTTTGCCAACCTACAAGTTTTAAATGACAAACTGGAATTCTTTGATCATAGATCAAAATGTTTGATGAATTTGTAATAATCATAAATCATCCTTAAAAGAACACTTCAAGAAACAGTAGCTAAATCAGCTATGCAATTGGATGAACTGAAAGGTAATTTGCTGTTAATAGATTTAAAAGAAAAGGAGTTTTGTTTGAAAACTGGTATTTGTTAAAGGAGGCTGAAAGAGGCATTAAATGAACTTGACTTTCTCAGAAAAGCTTGATGGAGTTCGTGGAATGGAGATATCATATGCAATTAGAGGATGGCTGTCATGATATATTAGGTCCCAATTTGTGGGAAGATTTATTGATCAAGTTACTATGGAGGTATTTTCAATGAAGACCTTTTTTGGAGAGTGAGAAACAGTTGTGTGGAATCATTCCACTCCTAATTTTAAAGAAAAGCAACAACGATAAACTGGGATTTATTTTTATGATCAAGAACCAATCTATGGTATTTGATCCTGAATAGATCAGAAACAATGGTTGTAGTGGGTTTATGAGAGAATAGAAGCCGATTGTGGATTTCCATGAGTTAAAATGTAACAACAGATTTATTAACAAAGGGCTTTGAAGTTTAGCTTTGTGGTTGGAATTCCCTGTTAACTGTTTTTTGGTTTTTTTAGTAAATAGATGGCAGGTCGAATTGGTTGATTGATAATAGATTTCTACAATTGTGATACTTTAATGTTATATAGCAATTTTGCAAATATAGATGTAGAAATTTATAGATTGTGGACGTGTTTTCGAGGTGACGGGACAATACTTGTCACTGAAACTATATTTATCAGTGTTCAACCAGGGAAGACATTTGTGCATATGCTTGAAATTTTGTTTTATGCACTTTTTTTGTTTCTGCTTTTGTATTGTATTTTCCCCCTTTTTTTCTTATCCTATATTTTAACTTTGTATACCAAAAAAAGAAAAAAAATCATGTAAGTATTCTTTATTTCTAATTTAGAAATATTATAATTAGTTCATTGTACTAGTTGGAACAAAGTGGTAAACTATTATTTGTTGCAGTATTGATTTACCTCCTTTTGAAGTGTTAAAGAGATCAAACATTTTCCTTCTGATTTCATATTGCATTCAAAATATAAAATAGAGCAAACATTTCACATCATTTGTTAAAACAATAATGCTTGAAAAACTATAATCTGAAATTGCTTTGCTTCAACTAAAGATAATTGAAAATAATCAACATGGACATGGCCACTTTTCCTATTTTTGCATATCACATTTAACACGATGTACACAAATATCTTTTCCCTCCACAGTTTCCTTTAAATTCAGCTTAGCACCTTGAGTGTACTATGAGATGACGATTACCTTGAACTAGAGTATTTGAAGTCACTTATTACAACTTATTACATTGTACTTCTATTATATTGAAGTTACTCATTACATTTATAGCAAAGTTCAGTGGATTCATGGACTCATTTCTGTCAGGTGCTTTCCTGGATTTGTTTTGCCTTAGTCCCATACCATTTCCTGGTCTGCATTTTTTGGATGACATCAGGACAAACTATGAAGAATTGATATTCCTTCATGTGGAAAGGACAGCATTTCCCTTGAAACGCTCTAGAGATCAAAACAGCAACTCATCCCTGTTAATTGAAAGGGAAAGCTCTATTTTGCTATGCGTTCTAAAGCAGTGCTTCCCAAATTTTTTCATTACCCCAAACTGCTTTTCAGAAGTTCTTCTCACCCAATGTAGATAAAACCCTTTGAGTGAATTTAAAAGTCCCTGCTGTCCATAGGTAATTCCTATGTGTGTTGTTATCCAAAGAAAAACTTTTTAATACTATTTTGGGCAACTTAACCCTAGTTTGGGAAGCATGGTCCTAGAGCATAATTATTTTTTGTTGTTGTTGAAATTATGATTTTTTTAAATTCTAAACCACAGCATAATAAAATTGTCATAATCAGCTGCAATGAACTAATTACAGTGTTGGGACTCATTTCAATGCAGGTCTTTTCTTTTTTTTGAAGCGTGCATTTGGAAATGAAACAGTCTGATAGCTGGTATGTCCTTTGTCATTTCAAATATGAAGGATTCTATCATTCTTTTGCGCAGGATAAAATTTATTTAAAAGGACTAAAGCAGAACATAGAACAAAGATGGCCTGGAACCGTAAGGCTATTTTAGACCACAGTCAAAGGCTGACATGCACCCAAGAAGCTTAAACAATAAGCATACCCCAATTAACCTTATGCACACCCAAATTTTGTATCTTAACAGGTGACATGAAAAATATCCCTTTTTCCCAAATCATTCCTTAGAAAGGTTATTTTTGTTGTATGCTAAAGTTTGCATTAAGATTGTTTTCAGAGCAAAAAAACAAACTCCAGCATTCATATTCTCTGAATTCTGCCATTTATATTCTGAACTCGGTCATTCTCTCTCTCTCCCTCAAACCAGTTTATACATTGCTATGAAAAGAAATCAAAGTTCACTGCTAGTTTTGCTTTTGAAACGCTACTTCAATTTATTAACCAAATTTTCTTTCTTAATAAATTCATGTTTGTTCTATGAGATCCTATACATACAATGGAGAAAGATGAAGTGCAAATTGCCAATCTAATCTTTATTATTAGAGGAGAAGCCTACCAGCATAATTATTTGTATAAGGAAATGGTAAAGATGTAGCCTTATTAACCTGGATATTGGTGTACTTTTTTAATGGGAGATCAGGTTTTGTATTCAAACGCCAGCATTTTCTGCCATACAGGAGATGTTCTTACACAAATCACCTGGAAAGCTGTTTGGGGTTGGAAAGTTATATGCAACGAGGCTCCAAAAATACTCCAAAGAAAGCCATGTGAGCATAAGGGGGAACTGACTAGAACCCTTATCCCCATCCATTTTGCGGCTATTGATCCTCATTCAACTGTGCTGCCAAACCTCTGCTCTGTAATTATTGAAATCAGTATTACAATGCAAATTATATGAAATATAGTGCCATCCCTAACTTTATGGGAATATTTTGGCAATAATTTGGAAGTGGTTTGCTATTGCCTTCTGGGATGTTTTATGGATCTTATAGTTTAATTTACAGTCCTCAGATTTTTTTGATGGTCTTCTAAGTACTAAGTACTAACCCAAATACTTGGGAGGTCTGATATTTAGTTCTTTGGAGATCAGCCAAGTTTGACAAGGTATTGTTTCATTGAAAAAACACAGACTACTGTTTGTTCTAAGAAAAGCAAGCTTCCTTCCTCCCTTAAAACAAACAAACAAAAAAGAACCAACAAAGTCAACCTAGGCATAAGGCATGGCCCTGCCCACTTTTTTCATCACTCCAGCCACTAGTGGGCAAGTGACCTTTGCCACTAAAAATAGCAATTAAAATCTGCTCTAGGATAAAAGAGGATGTAATAGCATGAGTGATGAATTAATAATGAATTACAAAAAAGTATCAATGAAAAGATATAAACTGTTATGACCCAGGTGGTCATGGTTAGGCAGGCCTCCAGAGCATTCTCTATTAGTCTTGCAAATAGTTAAACAAATGGTCCTCCACCAACCAGTAAGGCTCCACCCTCAGTCCCCCAAACAACAGCCCCTAGATTACCCAGCAAGTCCACAAGGCAAAAATCCGGGCATAAGACAAAGGCAGTCTTGAAGGCAGTCTTCAGGCCTAGGCAAGACAAACAGCAAGCCATAAAACAAGGGGCTGTCCAATCCAAAAGCAGTTCCAAAGGTAAAGTCTTCAAGATTAGGACAAGGCAAGAACAGTCCTCAAAGCAGGAAAAGCAGCCCTTGAAGCAAGGCAAAAGGAGACCTGAAAGCCAGGGGAGTGTAATCCAGAAAACAAACACTTGTTCCTGGCAAAAGCCCCTCCTCATGGAGTCTCCTCAAATTCTACTCTCCAGATGAACCTCATGAGGAGGGCGGGGCACTCTCCACCCGAATAGTCGGTTCTCCCTGCACTGCCTCTGCCTCCTCCCCATTCTCCGTGCTCAAGCAGGGGAGACATTGTGCTCATCTCTGGAACTCCTCTGCTCCACTGCCTGCCCTTTCCATCTCTACTTCCTTGGTCGGCCTGCACTCTCTCTTCCTCCCTTCCTATTCTTCCAAGGCCTGAGGGACCCAGGACTGCCTTGGCCATAGGGACTGCACCATCTCTCTCTCTCTCCGTGGGCCCAGGCTCCCATTCATCATCCGCTTCAGATCCTAGCTCCGACGGGGCCATGACATAAACAGTCGGGATATTATTTTCAAACTCCTTCCATCGAAGTATTTCAAAAACAAAGGCCTCATCTAATTATTGCATCATAACTGTCCTCATAAAAAAAATCCAAAACGTATCCAAGAAGGTCCTTCCATTAGTACAAACTTTTCACCATATTTTGATTGTGCAAATGTCAGATCAAAAGTTTTGGTCCATATAATTTATTCTGCAATGAAAGTGCATACACATTCTTATTCATTACAATTTGATACATGTAGTTTTCACGGATTATACTAAGCCAGGTATCACACAAACAGAACAACAGAATAAAACCTATTGTGGTTTCCCCACTTAGCACCTCCTCTCATACCCTCTCAAAAACCATTTTTCTCACATGCTTCTGTTGTCCTAGATCAGCCACTACCTAAATAAAACATGTCATGCTAAATTAAGCTAACCACAAGTTCAGAGCTGTTTAGATTCTCAAAACTGTAGTCCGACTCTTTTGTAATCTGTATCTTGGGCCAGCTGGTATTGCTTCCATTCTTATCCAAGGTTTTATCAGTTCTTCCCCATATGGTCTCTTGCGTAAAGCCGGCATTCCTTATACAAGTGTCTATAGACAGATGATTAAACCATTTGTTTTCATTCCTATTATTGGACTTAACCTTAGAGGTGCTATTATTAAATTTCTCTATACAAAGTATAAAATTGTTTTCCTCTGGCAGCCTTGAAATATTAGGACCATTAACCTCTGACATAGGGGATTAATAATAAATGGATGAAACCTTGCTGAAATTGAAAGCATTCGTTGAGTGCTTGGATTTTGTACCAAACAAGAGTTTATTAGAAATCTTTCAGAAGATAGAGCTATCTTACCTTTCAATGACTAGTTATGAAAAGATCATTAGATAATATTATTAACACTATTTCTATTTATGGGTCTCTCTGCCCACAGTACACTTATATTGTTTGTCTGATAATACTTCTTGCTCTTGAACTCTTTCAGAAATTTTATTTCTGGAAAAAAAAAAAGAAACCCACCCATGGAAATTGATTGTCTGGGAGTTAAAACATACCTGTCAATTCTCAAGTTACAAAGATAACTTTGTTTAAATTGAAGTCTTCTCACAGGTGACATCATCCTGACCACAGGCAACATGAGTATGAGGGGGGAGAAGAATCTTTCACAGCGTATAACAAGGCTCCCACCCAAGCAATAAATTGAAAAACCAAAGTTTCTGATTAGATTTGTGCTTACAACTTATTTTTCTGAAAAATTTCCATGTTGTGTGCATAGATATGGCAGGGACTGTGACAAGCGAACAGGAGAGAAGAATTATACTCAGTAAGTTTGAATATTTGAGAGAAGCATTTGGCAGATGATAACTCAAGACAGGTGTGGCAAGGGCTACAACTTCTAACCAATTACAAGGGCAACACAATAAAAACAGCCAATGTTGATGTCATGCTGGCGGAGGAGCTGAATAGCTTCTTCGCCTACTTTGAGGTTAATAGACCTGTCTCTGAGGCTCTAGCCCAAAGGCCTCTAATCTCCAGACACTCCCCTTGCAAAAACATCAAGTGAGAGCTATGCTGAAAGCCATAAATCCCAACAAAGTTGCAGGCCCAGATGGGATGCTGGAGATAGTGGTAAAACTTGCATTGAGAGGTCCTGACAAGGATTTTTAACATCTCCCTACAATTGGCTAGAGTTCCATCATGCTTGAAAGCAGCCACAATCATCCCAATTCTGAAGAAAGCAGCTATAAACAGCCTGAATGTAATGATCCGGGGCATGGCACAAAAGCAACACAGTCACATAAGTAAGAAAAGTCCCTTTAATGCCTCCAACTTTGCCCTCAATGTCCAGTTATCTTCGACTGGAGAGAAAAACTCTCCCAAGAACAGTCTTTAAGTGGAGGAAATTCAGTCTGAAAACGAAGTACATATAAACTGTAAATAAAAATCCACACAAACCATGCTGCTGCAATTAAGTGGACAGGGCAGGATAAGGAATTGCAGACTTCAAAGGCCAACAAAACACACAGAGTTGGGAAGATGCCAGGAATCCAGAGAAGCCTTGACAAAACAAGATAATACATGATTTGCTCTGAACAGTTGGCTTGTGCAACTTAAACCTGTGTTCCCAGCTGCAGCTAATGAAGGGAATTAGGACCCTTTCCTCCCCTGTAAGCCATACAACTCACGTTGCTCCTCTGTTCCTCCCTGTGTGCCCTAGGATGAAGACAGGGTGTGCATGGGTCTTCCTCCAAATTCCCTCTGCCTTGCTCTACCTTTCCCCTGCTCTGTCCAGCCGGACTTTGCTCTTCCCAAGTTTCTTCCACAGCCAATGGAACCACTCCCTGTCAGCTGCTCAATCTCCCCCTCGGAATCAGATTCCGACAGGGCCATGACACTGAATGATTATAGACCCATTGCTTGATGTCTATAGCGATGAAGTTCTTTGAGAGACTGGTCTTACAATACCTCAAGTCCTGTTTTCTATTGAATTTCAATCAACATCAGTTCACTTATAAAAGCAACAGGTCAACAGAGGATGCCATCGCCATTACTCTACATACTGCATTAAGACACCTTGAGAAACCTGGGAATTATGTCAGAAGGCTATTTATAGACTATAGTTCGGCCTTTAATACCATCCTACTGGGCATTCTCATTGAAAAGCCGACTGACCTGAATTTCCCTCTCCTCACTTGTGACTGGTTAAAGACTTTCTGACGGATCATCCACAAATAGTAAGGGTTGGGCTCTTTACATCCTCCACCCTGAAACTCAGCACAGGCTCCCCTCAGGGATGTGCTCAGCCCCTACCTGAACTCGCTGTATACATATCACTGCATATCCTCTGATCCATCCAACATCATAATAGAGTTCACAGATGCTACAATGGTGCTGAGTCTTATAACTGGAGGGGATGAATCAGCATACAGGGAAGAAGTACAGAAGGTATCCACATGGTATTTAAAAAACAACTTACATTTAAACACTAGCAAGACAAAAGAGATGGTGCTGGATTTCTGGAAGCACAGAGAAGTGCTTACATCAAGGGGGGTTGTGTGAAGAGGGTTTCCTCTTTTAAAATCTTGGGAGTGCTTATTAGTCAACACCTCACCTGGAAAAACAACACATCCCTGATAGTTAGGAAGGCTCAATAGAGACTTCATTTCCTTAGAGTCCTGCGGAAAAATCAGGTGGAACAACAGCTGATAACTTCTTTCTGGTAGTCTACGATAGAAAGTATCCTTACATACTATATAACGGTATGATATGCTGGTTCAACAGCTGTGGACAGGAAGGCACTACAGAGAGTGATTAATTCAGCACAAGAAACCATTGGTTGTCCCCTAACACACTGGATGACATTGCCAGGTCTCATTGCTTCAGATGATTAAGGAAGATACTTAGAGATGATTCATATCCTGGTCAGTGTCTTTTCTCACTTTTACCATTGGGCAGAAGACACAGAAGCATAGTCAACTGGACAAACAGGTTTAAAAGCAGCTTTTATTCATGGGCTGTCAGACTCCTAAATACAACTACAATCACTCCATGCATACATGGAAACATGTGACTGGTTTCTCTCTAATTACTTGTATAATGACCACTTTCTATATTATTCATTTTGTATTGTACTATGGTTTCTGTATAAATAGTTGAAATCATAGGCTCAATTTGAGTATTACAATGTTATGGAGTTTTGATGAAGTAAGGAATGCAATGCTGAGGAGAAAAAAAAACATGTTTATTGCAACGATCTTTGAGCACCTGCTTTATAAGTATGACTGAATTTTAGATTATTGCATTATATGATTAATGTGGTGAGATTACTATATGCACAGAGATGGAAAGAGTCAATACAACCCACTATGGAAGAATGGTTGGTGAAAGTGATAGATCTTGCTGAGATAAGCTGACTTTTTTGATTAGAGACAAGACACTAGATCTATTAATGACTGAAACATATTATGGACTTTTTGTGCATAAATGAAAAAATGAACATGATTTATAGCTTTGATAACTAGACAGACTACAAAGAAGAGTATCATGATTTAACTTGAGAGCTGTTAAAATATATAATATAGCTGCTGTGAACAATATCATAAGCCACTTTGTATCTTTTTCTTTTATTTTTCTTAAATCTTTTTCCTTTTTTCTACTTTTTGCTTTCTCTTCGCTTTTTTGCTTTTTTCTTCCTTATTTTATATTCGTTTGTATTGGTTTTTAATCTTTTAGAAGATTTAATAAAAAGTATTTTCAGGAAAGTTTTATAGAAGTTGAAGTCTATAAATCCGGAAATTCTACGGATCTGATTTGCCAGCCAGTTTGAGGAAGCTAGGTAGGTCTTTATCAGGGTATATGGAGTGAGTCCTTATTGTTAGGCATAAAGGGCCCTTAAGGGGGGCAGCAATGCTGGAAGGTCCATAGTTAAAGTGATAGAAGGTTGAGGTCATCAGCTGAGACAGAATGAAACATTGGGGTATCTCTAAGTAGCAATTCTCTTGTTTGACCCCTACCCCTACCCAAAAGATGTGGGAAGGGAAAAGTGCAGTTTCCATTTTGTTTGTTATTACATATGGACCATCAACATGAATTTTTATGCCAAAATGGCATCAGCACTATGTTGCCATGTAGTCACAGTATCTTCTTTGGACAGCCAAAACAATTTTATTCCAGCTTATCTATGCACAGTTTTTGTTTTATGACTTCAGAGTTGCATAAAACTTGGAGAATTGGCCATTTCTTCATCTGTGGGAATTCTTGCTTCACCCATACTCCCACTGTCTTAATTTGGAACTCCTGATTTCACAATCTACAGCAATCTTAATTCTTCCAGGCGATTTTTAAGGCACGCCACAAATCAGATGAAAAACTGCTAGTTTGATTTTTTTTCTTGCTTATGCATGCATGTTATTGCCCAACTCCATGTGACTGTGACTCACAAATAGTATAAAAACCAATACAAATCAAAAACAAGATGTGCCTAGGAGCTGACAACACTAAGACATCTGACAATTATTACATCATATCTTGAAATGTTTACAAATAGAAAGTGGCATTTGGATTCAATCAACCAAGCCTGAGCAAAATTATAAGCCATAAGGCTCTTACACTGGCAATAAATGTTATCCTTTTGCCCCAAACTGCCATTCCAAGGGAATGCTTAAAATTGGTTTTAAACGGTGTTAGTTAAATTTCGTAGGAGATCTCTTCAATAAGTACAGGATTTATCAACTCACCACTCATATCCTTGAGGCATAGCTTGCATATTGAACTTGGTAAATATTCAAGGTGGTTACCCTGAAAAATCAAGTGGCAATCCTTGGCACTTGTCACTGGCCAGGAAAGCTATGGTAGCCCAGGAGAAACACACAGAAGTGAAGAGCTACAAAGAAGGTATAAAACACGAAATGTTTGTGAAATTTTTACCTGCATGAAATTGCCATTGGAGGAGTTTCAAGAGCAGAAAGAAAACACTGATGAAATCTCAAGGAGACTGAAAGTTATGCATGGAATAGAAGAGTCCTGTGCATCCCAAAGTCATTCTCAGACATTTCCCCCCTGGAATCACTCTTTACTTTAAGTTAAAGAGGCACAATATGTAAGGGAAGTCCAAACAGCTTTTCAATATTATGCATGAGGGTCTAATCAGGCTCATATTATGCACTGCTAAACATTATAATTTTTGTGAAATACAGTACTGCTATTGGTTATCAGTAGCTAAGTTAGATTTTCACAACCTGGTTCTCTCCTAAACCATGCTATCCATCAACAAGAGTATGAAAGCAACACTATTTCATGAATTTTGGACCCAAATAGTGAATCATTTTAATCACTCTGATCTTGCAACATTCTCACAAGAGCTGTTTTTCAGTGTACATACTCAGCCAGCATACTACCATAATGGGAGCAGAGAAGCCTCATTTATCAGTCATAAATTTATATTTGTTAGATTAAATGATGGTGTCCACTGAGGGATGACAGAAATAGCTGGAGATGGGGGAAAGGAGGGGGAACAGAGTTGAGAAGAAGAATCTCATTGCCTTTTTTGTCCAACTGTTTTCATCCAAATCTAATTTGTTCCAAGCTTTTTGCTGTTATTGAGCAAGCTTTTACATACATTGTTCCCTTTGCCCTCTTTCCAGGTTATTTATGGGAGGATATAGTTTGGTGGATAGGCTAAACAAAATGTTCTCAAATATTAAGAGGCAATAAAAATCTTAGTATCATCATGAATCACAATTTGAGAAGAGTCCAACTTCTCTATTGTACTTATAAATATTTCATATGCAACATCTATTCAAGAGGATTTTGGAACAATTCAGCAAAAACAGATGGTAAATATTATCAAACTCGTCCAAACCTCCATAGGCACATTAAAAAAATTAGTGCCGTTTATTCTACATATAAATGAACGAAATGACAACTTTGATAGCTAAAGGTGAACTGAATGTTTTAGGGCACAGTTTAAAATGATTATTTTAAAAAATGAAGATAACTGTTGATGAAAATATGCTAAACGTTATCATTATGCAGTACAATATTTAAGATTACAAACAGCTACATACCTGAGATCAACCAAACAGTTCTTAGCAACCCACATCTGACCTCAGCTAAACCAGATCTAGATTTCTAGTTTAGCATAAGCAAGGGCACAGTGGTGCATTGCTGATCAATCAGTCCAAGGTTGTCCACCTAATAACCCTCTAGACAGGGTTATTTAACAAACTATTAGATTTCAAAAGTTTGCTTTGTTGATGTCTAAATCAGGACCCCTGGCTTCTTATCAAGAACACATTGTGGCTTCCAGCTCTAACTTGTCAAGGCAAGAACCAAAAGGAATCCCAGTTATTCAAACAGGTCTGCTCTGTGACTCTCTTCTCCTTTGGCATATAAAGATTTAAGACATGACATTTAAAATGAGTCTCAAGCTCTGGGCTACATATGGTCCATTTAAGAAGAAATTCAATGCACTACAAATAATAAGTATGTAAAATGTAACTAATATCCACTGTCCATTAGAATTTTATTTATAAACCAGTTTACAGTGCTAATTATAAGTGTGTTATTCTTTTGGTCTAAGTCATTAAATCACAGTAAATACTATTCTTCTTTGTTTAAATATAGTTTTAAAATTCCACATTGGTCATTTGGAAAGTGAGGTTTGTGTAATATTGCTCATAAAATTATATACTTTCTTCTCTTCTTTTCCTGTTTTTGTTATTGTTTCTCTCTAAACATGACCTGTTCCGACAATAAAGATTATTGCCAAGCATAAAAAACGCACTTCATCAGAAGGCAGTACCCAAAAGTAAAGTTTTTTTTAAACATAGTAATAGGTTTGACTCATTGCTGACACACCTAGTTATTAAAATATCTTTAGCTTGTTTAGACATCTTCTTTTCTTCCAGAAAAGGGGAAAATTCTCTAATTCTATCCAATGTTTTTATTAGAAATAAATTAAATGAATAGATTGAACTTACATCTAAAGAAAATGCCAATTTTTCTTTTAGTTGTGGAAAATAATTTAATCAGAATAAAAAATTGGAAGGACTAAGCTAAAATAAATGGATTACAGAATGATTAGAAACATTTGATTTTTTTTTACCTTTTCTTCAAGCAAAAGAAATAAAAAAAACATTGAAGGAGTTTAATCCAATAAAGCAATCAGTTAAAAACACACATACTTTATTTACATTTATCTGCTATCCTATCAAGAGTTCAAAAACTGATTGACAGTTGCCCTATTTATAAGCTATTCACTCCTTTGTATAAGAGCATCAATCAGATACTGAACACATAACTTCCATTTATAGAAACAGAATCATAGGACTGTGAAGCAGGAAGCAAGCATATGGATCTATCACAGTCCTCCCCAAATAAGCAGGAAAACCAATTAAACCATCTTCAATGGATGATTGTCCAACTTCTTAAAAATCTACAAAGCTAGAGAAGGTTGGTAGAGTGTTCCATAGATATATTTCATCCTTTCAGTGGCTCGCTATAAGTAGGAAAGATGAAATAATTTCAGGCTAGAGGTAGTCTTCCCCTGCTCAGGGAGAATGGTACTAATTTAATCTTCCCCAGGGCTCTGGGGAATTAAAGTCAAGGCAGCATAGAGTAAAATTGTTTCATGGAGTTTAGGAAAGATGTCCAAAATGCCAGACAGATGTTTCTGCAGGGAACACCACAATGCCTTACACTACAATGCTGTCAAAAACTGTGATTATCTGACTTGGAACACAATTCTACTGGTCTATAATATCCAAGTACATAGCATATATTCTCAATAGAATTTGCTTAAGAAAATGTGCTGTAACTCATAATGCAAAATGGGGTCCTGCATACACACACAGAGTGCTTTTGATTTAAGTTTATTTTTTGTCGAACAGTTAAACACCACTGATTATAGTGTTATCATAATGAAGCCAATGCAAGCCTCCCTCACATCTCCAGTAGAAAAATTCATAAACAAAAGTCAATTCTGAATCGAACTAGGAGTGGTATACTAACCAATAAATTAGCAAAATGTCTGCAATCCCAAGGCAAAAACTTTAGGCTAGAAGTTGTCCACATGTTTCAAAAATTGCATTCTCTAATATTTTTTTTTTTTTGCTGTTCCCCTATTCCCCCTTTTTTCTAACGTCTCTGCTTTTTCATGTGTGTTTTATATATTTTTTAAAATTCAATAATGTTTTTAAATTAAAAAAGGAAAGGGAGGGAAAAAGCTTTCCCAAGAGCTCTATGTATATTAAGAACAAGCCGTTCCTTCCCTACATCTTATTGATTGTGAAATTGATTTTAGAAGGAAAGCAAGATGAAAGAAAGTAAAAAAAAAAAAGAACAACCCAGAGTTAGTGGCCTGACTCATCATTTGTTTCAGCACACCTCCTTTGTAACCTTGAGGAAATTCACATACCTACCTCACATAGCCTTGAGGAGAGACAGCTTTTGAGAGAAAAAGTATTGCTTCAATTGCAGATATTAATCAAGTAGATTCAGCAATCTTCTTCAGCCTAATATCTTCCAGTTATACTGCAACTGCAATTGTAGTCTCAGTATCTCTAGTAGGTACTAAGTTGAAGGAGATGGATCTACAGTTTATTTCCAGATCAACATTATTCCTGATTTCAAACAATCTCATCTGACTGGATGTTTAATTGAAAAACAAATACGTCAATTTTCAAAAATTACTTGCTTTCATGTCATAATCCTATAAAAAGAATAAAACAAACAAAAGCAAATAATAGTTCTAGTTAATATTGCGTTTAGTTGGTTGCTTAGGAATATATTTATATTTAGGAAAACATATAAATTATTTATTATAGTAACAACTTTATTAAGATTAAATGGTCCAGATTTATAAGCCAACTTTCAAGTCTAATTGTTTAATGTACATTCATGAACAAGTATTCCAGTTCAATCTCCCATAAATTTCAGAAAAAGCATACTTGTATACACATTCACAAAAGTGGGGACTTGCTGGAAGGGACATGCTTTTATTTATTGTCTAATATTTTCTTTATAGAGGGTTTGGGAAAAAAGAACACATTAATTTATTTCATCAAAAGACACCAAATTTGGTCTTAAATTATGAAGCTCATTGCTCATTCAGGGTACCGGTATTTTTCTGTGACTTACAAAGTGAGAGTCACAGAGCATGGGAAATAACTTTCAAACAATTCATTGCCACCATCTGAAAATGCCAAATTATAGAAGTCAAGAGAGATCAATGCCCCAGAATGTGGAGTAGAGGCCATATTTTTAATACATTTATTTATTTATGTGATTTACATAGCTGCCCATTTCACTCAGGTAGCCAAGGTCATAAAACAAACAAACCCACCAAACAATCCATTGGCACAAAGGATCATGGTTAACTCACTCACAATCAATAATAGCACAACTCATCTACCCTTGACCTAAATGCCTGGGAAAATAGTCACACTTTCAATGCTTTGTGACAGATTAACATGGTTTGGGCCAATAGGATCTCTAGGTGGACCAAAATGATTGGGGTCTAAATAAAAAAACTAGAATGTTTTAGACTCTTCAGCTTGGGAGAAAGACATGCAAGAAGACCTATGACTGAGTGGTATGAAATAATGCACAGCATGGATAGAAATGAATAGAAATACTGTATGTTTTCCTCCATCTCCCAGAATAATAGGACTGAAAACAATCCCTGGAACTGATTGGAAGAACATTTCAAAAAGACAAAAGGAAAAACTTGCACAGCACACTCGTGGAATTCATTGTCAGGTGCGGTGAAGGTCATGAACTTGGATCTCTTTAAAAGGATAACTACATGGAGGCCAGGACTACTGTTTTTCAAGACTCAGTATTATCTCTGGGTTGGTGGCTCATGTCTTCAAATGTCAACTAGAAGGGAACGAGGGGAGAGGCGAATGCTAGCTATGTTTTGTTTCAGAATACGGCTGCCATCTTCCATGGCTTCCTTCTACACTTTGGAAAAGACTTATTTAAAAATGCGCACTCATTCCCATTCCAGAGCACTTCCTGCTGTCAAATCTGAGCTACTCATCGCATTTGGTAGCTACTGAGCACACTCAGTTCTCATGAAACAGTTTTGGGTATGGTAGTTATCAAGTTTTATAAACATGGGTTTCTATATCTATGCATTTTTTCTCATAGTACTTTCTGTGAGGCAATGTGATAGTACCATCAACAGTCACTGTAGCTTGCAAGCTGGCCAGTAAATGACAATCTTTGCTGCTCCTTCACTGTCTTCCTCTCTCCCTCTGGCTTGGGCCAATTGTGAGCAAACTGATCCCTTTATCACTTTTCTTCCCCCGCCCCCAGTAAATTATGACATTTCCCTCCCAACCCCTACGAAAACTGAAGTTGTCTACATTCCCACAGACTGCAAAAACCCACCCAAGATTTCTGATATTGTAAAAATGCTACTAATTTGGATTTCCAGGAAAAGAAAGTTTTTCTTCATTAGGGAAATGAGAGAGGAACATAAATGCTGTTAACATGATTTCCTGTTCTGAAAATTACTAAGGATGGGGCATTCTTACAGATTTAGCTGTTAGCCTGATACTTCCATCTTTGTTTTCATTAGCCACATGATTACATAGCCAAAATCCTAAACCACAAAAATTAATTAGTAATTTTCTAAAAACACATCAAGAAAAAAAACAATCTAAACTTATGCATACTAAACTTATGGTACTGAGAAATTGTAACATAACCTGTGACTTTTCTAGGTTAGCTGTATGGCTTACATTTACTTTTTAAAAAGAAATTTGTTGTATCTTAGATATTATCCCAACCTTTCTTGCTCACTGCCCATACTGGTTGGGCTAATGGGAGTTAGAATCCCACATGTAAAACAGATTCCGTGTTTCTGGTTTGGCATCCTTTGAAGGATATAGTTATATTTTTTAAATGAAAAGCAATTAAGTTCAGCTTTTGAAAAAGGTAAAAAATTAGTTCCCAAGATTTATTTTACTCACAACTCTGAGGTATTAACTAAATGTATCTGAACTACATTCTGGCAAAACGTGAAACTGATTTGAAGTGTATGTATATATTTTTATTTCAAAATTCAATATAATTTCCATAATTCAAACCTAAACACTGAAACTTTTGAAACTAAAGGTAAAATGTTGCTTTGCTTTTTAAGAACCAATTCATAACACCAAGTATCAACATTTCATTCTTTTAATATGAAGTCATTTTATACTCTGCAGGCTTTAGAACCTTGCAGTAACCTGTTATGTTGATCTGGTAAATGCCAAAGCTCAGTTTTTAGTTGGGAAGAGATCCTTCATCGTTCATAGTACTGTTTTTTTCTTTTTCAGTTTTTCATGTAAATTTAACAATATGGACACACGCAGTTATGAAAGATGGATTCATTTATACATTAAATATAATTAATGGGTCACACTAAAATGGAAAACACCTGCATTTAATATCATTCTGTCAAAATTTGTATGTTGCAAGACTTCCAAAAAGGGCTGTTTTACACACTGTTTTTAATAGCTTTCCATAACACACGATGAAATGGACATTGTAAAATATTATGTACAAACTGTAGAAAATGTCAAACAAAATGATCACATATAAAATATTCTGAATAGTGTAGTAAATGTCCTTCTAACAAGGAATCGTTTAAAAGTATAGTTCAATGTAATTTTCACAGTGTATTTATTTTAAAAATTTACATACTGTTTATCATGCAGTATATACTCAGTTTACCACCACCCAAAACTGTAACAATCTAACAAAAAAATATTCATAGAATAGCAAATGTGTTTGTGGGGTGTGTGTGAGTGCATGCTCGATGTGTTTAAGACAGAGGGGACAGCACAATAGTCTTATGTATCAATCTCATTTTGGAGTATACACCCACACGCAAAGATATTTTTTCACAACTATTTTGATACTTTATTGTGCTCCTCACTCATTTATTTTGCCTAAGCTAACAATCCACATATTGCAACCCATCCTCCCTTTGATTATTTTGGCTGTCCTTTTCTACACTGAATCCATCCTACAGGTTTGAATAAATGACTAATCAGATTCCTAACTGTTATTCTATTTCATTCCCTTTCCAATAGTAACATGAAACTCCTTTCTTACATAGCAGCCACAATTTTGTAATTCTTTTTTTTCCACAGAATTATTCATCATTACCCCAAACATTGCTAGCTCAGAATCTATTTTCATAGTCGTGAAAATGGACAGTACTGTATACTCAGGTCATTTAAACTAAACTGTGTTTGCCATTTTATGGCACATTCTGTCTATTACCAGAGCAGGGAGGTGATTTTGCATTTTAATTATCCTACAAAATTCGGTGTTGCCAAAAAAACTAGCCACCTCATTCTTATCTCCATATAATTTATGGAAAAACTGAAAAAGTACATATTGCAAGGCAAATCCTCCCAGTTGTCACTATCCTTCTGTTGTAGAGAGACTCCCCTTCTGCTTTGGTTGCTAATTTTACATTTTTTATTTAGTTACAGGTAGACCTTGATTTAGAATTGGTCACTTAGTGACTGTTTGAAGTTATAAGAGACACCCCCCTCCCACCAAAAAAGATACTTATGACCAGGTTTTGAAGTTATGGTTGCTGCAACACTACTATGATCATTTGCCCTTATGACTGATGTTGCAGTGGCCCCAATAATCTCTCACCCGCACCAATCCTACCCCATCAGGTCCCTGGAGGTCTTTGGCCTGCTTTCCCTTCCATCTCACCCCACTCACTCACTCCTCTCCTCTTTCCATCACTCATTGTGCACTTACCTTTGGAAGCTATCTGGAGCTTCAGAGGTCACGTGGGCGCCATTTTTGGAGAGGCCACAATCAATTGTAGCCATTCCAAAAATGGCACTGGTTTCCAGGATGGAACTACACAGTGCAGGGATGGGCCAGACATCCCGATCCTTCTTTAGCAAAACATGTCCTTCTAAATGCTTAGTACAATATTTCCTTATTAATGTAACCACAAAATACATTAACACCATTTTTGTTATTGCTATTGCATTAGGTTGGGTAACATAAAGATAGGCTTAAAAATAAGTTCTCCATGAACATAGATGCACAATATTGATGCTGGAAATGCAGACACTCATACCAAGAGCAGGGCTTTTAGAGATGCCTTAACTTTTGTAAAGAGATCTTCAAATATCCATCTATTAGCCTGTGACTTTAATTGTGACTTTTATTATATATAGTACATGAAGCATATATAATGTAAAAACACCAAATTAAGAAAAACTGCTCACTAGGCCTGGCTATATAGCAGAACTAGAACCTCTGGGCATTTATCGATGTTACTGAATACAGCTTCCAACAAGCTTTAGCCAGCATGATTAATGATGGGAATGTTGGTGTTATAGGGCCATGTCTGTTGTAAAATCTGCATATGGAATGATACACAGAGTACAGGTACTCCTTGACTTACAACCACAATTGAGCCCAGAATTTATGTTGCTAAGTGAGAATTTGTTAAGTGAGTTTTGCTCCATTTTACAACTTTTCTTGCCACATTTGTTAAGTGAATCACTGCAGTTGTTAAATTAGTCACACAGCTGCAAAGTGAATCCGGCTTCCCAATTGACTCTGCTTGTCAGAAGGTCTTGACTCTGCTTGTCAGAAGAGGATCACATGACCCTGGGACATTGCAACCATCATAAATGTGAGTCAGTTAAGCATCCAACTGTAAATCATGTAATCATGGGGATGCCGCTACAGTAATAAGTGACTTTTTTCAGTGACATAGTAACTTTGAACAGTTACTAAATGAACTGTTGCAAGTTGAGGATCATCAAGTAGATAGGATTGCATTAGACACTAGAGGAAATGAAATCTCTACTTACTGTATGTTGGCTATATGCTGTTGCACAGGCTGGTGCTGAAAATGTTCAGGCCACTGATGATGTAGACAGAAAGAGGGCAAGGACTGAAGGCAACAAGCAGTCTGATATAAAGGCATATGCTTCTGGCAAGCAGTTGCTGAATATTCAGTGTGTGGGTCTGGGGAACCAGAAGGCAATGGAGGTGGTGGTGCTGCATTACCAGCCACTGAAAGACATTCTTGCTGACTGCTTTGGTTACTTAATGCCTGATGATATGGGCAAGGATGACAGCACTGCAGCAACACCTGTGGTGTCCTTTGCTCATCCGCTGCAAGGAAGGGTGTTTTGAGTGTGCCGTTCATGTGAAAGCACCCATTTGCAGTCACTTTTCTTCTTACAGTTTCTTTTGATGATGGGAGGTTGTAGACTAGGATAGTGCCATCCTTGGTTGCAAGAAGGTCTGGATTTGCTGCTCCAAATGGAATGCTGCCATTGCTCAGAACTACAAACTCATTGCTTCCACTGTTTGCGGCCATATTTTAAAATTCTGGTGGCCTGTAAAGTTTTGGGAAGGAAAAAAAAAACCTGAATTAAAAAAAAGGCACATTGTTAACATAACAACACATTTGCTTGAGTATTGATTAATAAAAGAAAGGGGGATAATGAGATGAAGTGGATTTTGTTGCTAGGAATAACTGGGCCTTAGCTCCAGAATTTAGAACTGGGATGGATCCTGTCATTTTGTTCAGCTATACTCTGGAGCTGGAGACAAGATTACTGTTTGGCAGAGCAAAGCTGGAATCAAAATGGAGTAGGCTCTGGAGGTGAAACTCTGCTACCTAAACATAGGTCTCTCAAGTGCTTTTCAGCAGTAGCTTTTTGCTGATGAATAGTTTGAGAGCTTCTGGTGTTGAGCCATAAAGCTACTGAATTGACCAATCATGAATACTGAGCACAAGGTGTTTTCTACAATGGAAAGCTGCCCTAGAAACATCAATGTAGCTTCACAAAGCTGGTGTAGTTTGGAATCCTTAGGGCCTAAAGCTAATGGGGAGAAATGGATGTTAAACAAACCAATGGTTTACCTCATATCTGGTTTGTAAACTTAATACCAAACAGCAATTAATCACAACCTCAAAGGTAGGAACATTTTATTTCAGAATCCAGTTACATGAGTTCTCTATATGTCTTCTCACCCCACCACAATATCAACACAGAACATTTTACTGAATAAGCAGGCCAAAAAATACAACTAAGCACATTGTGAAAGTGGTGATTTTATGAACGAAATATCTCTTTAAAACATGTTTCTGATGGACTGAGCAAGCTTCAGAGCAGCTAATAAAAGAGATGTTAAGTGGAGCTACATTTCATAAATAAGGTTCCCTTTTAAGAAATGTATACTCACAGACTTCATTATATATTAAACTTAAGGGAATATTGATAATATTGATATTCATATTGATAAGCTGCAAAACCACAGAATTATAGAGTTGAGAGGAGTCATTTAGGCCATCAAATCCAACCTCTTTCTTTCTTGAAGCACAGATGCAAATTAAAGCTGCCCAGAGAGAGGGTTGTGTACCTTCAGCAGGGCTGTGGACAAGGAAGAGGAGCCCACCAGTTCTCTGCTAAGTGTTTCTTTTGGCAGATTGTTTTCTAAACAAGGCATCCACACTAAATCATCTGATATAGGAAGACCATATTTACATAAGACAGTGACTACTACAAGCATTCATTCTTTTTTGCACCAAGATCCCAAAAGGGCTTAATCAAAGAAAAGACAGCTAATGTCTATTTCTGAATTGTATTTATTGCTGTTTTGATATGTTGATAGCAATCTGGGGAGAAAGACTTGTAGTACAATAACATTAACTTAATAAGTATATGGATGAATTACGAACCACTACAAAGATGATGACGCAAAATATATCCAGCAACCTCATTTCAGTTATCAGATCTTGGACTATTTTATGTTCATTCTTGAGTAGAGTGTGGAAGACATAGATCAGAAGTGTAAAACTAGCAGCCCGTGGGCCAGAGGCATCATGTGTTGGCCATGCCCACCCCCAAGTTTAGCGAAGGGGAAAAAACTCATGATACATCATGTGATGACAACATGACGCAGTGAGTTTGACACCCTTGACATGGATTGTCTGGTTCCAACTGAATAATTGGGTAAATGATATCCTGGCCTTTTCCCCAGCTTTTTCTGAATCAATATGGCTAGAGATGTTTGTTTGAAGGAAGGTTAATAATTTGGTCCAGCTATTAACTTCTAAACATATATCAATAGTATACTCAATTTTTATTCAAAACCTAGCAATATAATGGTAACCTCATTCTCTCTTTTCTTCTCTTTTTCTCTATCCAATTTCTACAAAATCCTGATTTATTTATTTTTTTTGCAATATTGGTCACTTTTTTAAAGCACAGAAATAACTTGTAAGTTTTAGAAAACCTGTAATCATGTCTACCCTTAAACATAGCGTTACATTTTAACATTCACTCAAGAGGACTTTTAGGTATGGGTAAACATCTTCCAGTGACTTTTTCTCTGGTCTAAGGTTTTATTTATTAAGAAAAAATAAAAGCAAAAAGGAAACTAGATTAAAAGAACACTGTTTGGGGGAAAAATGCCACACTAAAGTCACCAGTATTTCAAAATAACATACCAAAATAAGATGAAAATGCTGCACTGAGAATGTGGCTGAAAGAAAGCATTTATAAACCCAAATTTCTCTCTATTTAAACAACTTTAAAGCACTGCAAACTAGATACATTTGATTCCAATAATTATTTTCTTAAAATAAAATTGTATTCCAAAAAAACAAGCATCACAACTTTTACATTTAAAAGTACCTAGATAGTGTGAGTTTTGGGTGTGTGTGTTTTGTGTGTGTGAGTGAAAGAGAGAGCGGGGAAGAAGATAATGCTTTTCATGCTTTTTTCACTTCACAAAAAAGATTACCAGCAAATTAAACTCAGCAAAATGCAATAACCTGTTTCATTTCATTAGTGTCACTCAACATGATTCTTCTAATAAAGCTTCCACAGCTTTTCAGTCACAACAATTCAAATAGAATCCAACAAAGAGAAAGGCGAGTTGTAAAAGTTAGTTTTCCTCTACCATTAATTGTGGATTGAAAGAAATTAAAAGACATAACAGGTGTTGTCTGATCTTTTTATCAGTAACATCTATTTACCTCTTAAGCCACTATTCCTTGGGCAGTTATAGAGTTCTAAAAATGCATAATGTCATTGATCTTAGCTTCTGGCTCTTAACTAGACATTTTTGGAATTCCCTAACGCCTTTGCTATTCATAATATGTGGGAGTTTTTCTGACATTCCTAGCACTGGCCTATTTTGTTTATAGGCCTCTAGCTATTTCTTGAAACCTCTGTCTTATTAAACTATGCTTTTTTTCTTAAAGGAAGCACTGGGTCATCTAATATTGCTCCCCTAAGTTGAGTCTACCTCACGATATACCAGGAAAATTTGTTCATTAACAATTTAGAAAGTTTGCTCCAATTAATGGTGTATTAAAGTTTACCTTGTTGGAAATTAAGCTATTTTTAACTCTCTTCCTTGTCACTCTTCCTGAAGTTCCTGAACTGAAACCTATAAAATGTCTGTACTGATGGAAATCTGCAGTTGCACTGAAGAAGGTTTAAACTTGCTTTAGTTGTTAAGAGTGTACAAATTTGATCAACTTCATCATTTGGAACTGAATGTGCCTCCAGCAAGCTTTAGGATCCAATTTGAAACCACTGAATTGCTGTAATGCAAAATTGTTTTCTCTTGAATAGAACACCTGGACAACATCTTTTTCTAAAGGGACCTTTACTGCAGCAAGGGAGGAATGAAGTAGAAAAAATCCACAACTGATTAACTACATTTGCATTCATCTTTCAGTGAAAATTCAACATTATTATCAACGAGCTGGATCTAAACTGAATTATGTTTTAGCCCCACTGAAATTGAGGACACATTAGTCAATATTTTGAGAATGCTTAAGTCAATTTCATCATCAGAGTCAAATGATATACCTATGTAGGTGCTGAATTAGTGTTTGCAGTAATTAATGGTCTGGATTTCAAAGTATGAAATTAAAACAAGGAAACCTTTAACATTTTACAGGGTACCATTTAGTATGTGCACTGATTGCCATCTTTAGGGTGACATAAATTTTAAATTCAAATTGATAAAGCCTCTTTATTTTTCCATGCATAGTATCAATTTGGAGCAGGTCTTAAGAGTTTATTCTGGAGGGGGGGAATGCACAGTTACTTGCTCTAATTTAACTTACGTAGTTTAGGGCATTTGGGCGAACTCATCAGTTATGACTCTTCCTTGAAGAGAACTGCACATGCTACCCAGTTGTTTCTGACCCCATCTGATGCACTTTCCTTAAAAATTAAATATGGCTTAAGACTTGAAAGAGTTTAGAATTGCTTCTCTCTATACCAGCTGCCTTGTGACTTTATTTATAAGGTGTTCTATTGTACAATTTTGGGCACATGAGGTTTTTGTTTTTTTTTGCTACAAAATCCAAACACCCATTCCATAGAAGTGTGACTTAGGTCACTGTTTTTCAACCACAGCAACTTTAGATTGTGTGGACTTCAACTCCCAGAATTCCTCAGTCAGTATAGTGTGTGGGGGAGGTGGGGGAATTGACTTCCACTGCTTAAAGTTGCTGAGCACCAAAAGTGGCATGAGCTTATTTAATGCTATTTGATTTCCCCAGGTATTTGCCTGCCTTTGTTTGCTGTTTTTTTTCTTTTTTAATCACAACAATGTGATATTCACATTTTTATTGACATGCATGTGTGTATATAAATCCAGGGGATATAAATTTAATAAATGCATTAAATTTGACCCTTGGCAGTTTCCAAATTGTTTTAAAAGGAAACAAAAAGAGTAAAGTTGTTCAGAAAAATGATAAACCTGGATGGGAACGAAGAAAAACAACCAATGCAATCTAAAGGAGACTTCAATCACTCATGCCAAAGGCCTGGGCAAAGAACCAGGTCTTCAGGGACATTCAAACACAAAAGTATAGGGAGCGTTCAAATCTCTTGGGGAACCTAAAGTCAAGTGCTATTACAGAAAAAGTGTGCTTCCAGGTCCCAGCAGTTGGTTTAATCAAAGGTATTGTGGATGGCAGCACTTTGCTGAGGTAGCACGCACAAGTGGACCTGGTTAATATCTGGATATTAGACCAATATCACTGCTGGGCAAGTTAATACCCACAAAGGCTGGAATTGCAAAATCCTTCTGTACTCTTCCCCAAAACTGCACTGCTGAATCCATGTGGGTAGCTGGAATTGAGTTCAATTTAAGGGCAATTTTCTCCTTTGAAAGTGGCTTTAACTATCAGTTTTGAGTGTCAGTTGTATTAATTTTACACCCTTCTTACATCTGAATCAATTATATCTCTTCTGCACTTGGTTTACTGGACATAAATTTTGAGTCACAGTTATTGACTCATTCATTTAATGGAACTTTATAAATCTATCAGCAAAAAATGATTCGCTAGTATTATTCAGCATAGATCAAACCCAAATATTTTACATGATTTTTTTTTTACCTCTTGACAGCAATCCATCGGTCTTCAATAATTTTACATACTTCTCTTGATCTTGTACAAAAAGTTTCATGCCATGCAGTGAATGGATCAGGAGTCACATTTTTTCTCTAACATTTAAGTTTTCAGAGATCAGTGCACCAAGATTGTAAACAAGTAAAGTGCAGACAATGCACATTTTAAAAATTTCCAGCAATGGAATACACTAAAGGGATCATTCACTCATGGGAACAGGAGTAAAAAAAAAAGAGGTGAAATTAAAAGCATGATAGTATCTTGATGATGCTTAAGACAAAGAAAAAAATATGACAGTCATATTTTTTCTTTATCTTAAGCATCATCAAGATACTATCATGCTTTTAATTTCACCTCTCCTTTTTTACTCCTGTTCCCATGACTGAGTGATCCCTTTAATGCAGTGGTGGCCAACCAGTGGGCCGGGGAACACTAGTAGTCCGTGAGAAAATTTTGGTGATCCGCAGAGAAATGTCACCCCCAAAGTAATTAATCCAGGCTATGCAGGAACTCAAGGCTTGGGTTGTTTGCATTGCGAACAACATAAGGTAGTGAGGGGAGGGGGGAAGGGCTTGGGGGGGGAACTTGCCCTACTCACCCCATGTGCCTGGCCTGGCCACCAGGCTGGTTCTTTCTGCTTCTTTCTTCTTCTGCTTTTGGCTGCACGCAAGGAAAGCAGAAAAAGTCTTTCTTTTTCTCCTCCAAACGCTGCAGAAATGAGTCTTTGGGACCATGCAAGGCATCCTGCTCCAAGAGGCTGCGCCATTCTGGCAGAGTTTGGGGGAGACAAAGAAAGACTTCTGCTGCTTCTGCTGCTTTCCTTGCATGAAGCCAAAAGTCTCTCCCTCCCTCCCTTCCTCCCCCTCTCTGTCTCTCTCTCTCTCCCCCCACTTGAGAACAGAGCTGGAGCTGGTATCCTGCAATCCCAAATAAAGAATGATCGATCGGTAGGAAAACACGGTGGGGGATTTTCCTACGGACTTTTGGGGGGATTTTCCCAGGGTCTCTGGACTGCAGGATTTAAAATTATGAGTTTGGTGTTCCCTGTGGTCCAAAAGGTTGGCGACCCATGCTTTAGTGTATTCCATTGCTGGAAACACACAGAGGCAGGGGTGAGATTCAAATTTCTTAACCACCAGTTCTGTGGGCATGGCCTAATTTGTGGGTGTGGCTTGGTGATCATGTGACTGGCTGGGCATGGCTTTTATGTAAATATTATAAATATTTATGTAAATATTGAATTTTTTATAAAGAAGAGCAACTTTTATCCAAAATCAGGCCAAGCAGGCAGGCAGATTGAGTTGCTCACAGAATCTCAGACTCATTCAGAGATCTATCTTTCTGCCATCGGCTACCTGGGTCTGTCACATAAAATTTGCTTGCAAGCAAACTCATAAAATTTGCTAGCAAGCAAACTCACAAAATTAACTCACAATATACCATGTATGTAAATATTGAATTTTTTATTAAAAAATAGCGACTTTTACCCAAAATCAGGCAAAACAGGCAGGCAAATTGAGTTGCTCACAGAATCACAGATTCATTCAGAGATCTATCTGCCATCGGGTACCTGAGCCTGCACTGAATAATAGAAGCTTCAGTCCTAAGGAAGGTTCGGTTCTGCTTAAAAGCAGAGCCGGAGATCTAAAGATTAGCTAGAAAGCAAGAATGGTTTTCTGCTTTCTAGCTAATCCAAATCTCCCACAGCAGAACAGCTGATCGTTGGGGAAAAAAAAGGAAAAATAGCAATTTAGCAGGCAAGTTTGCCAGCTAAGGAGTGGGTGGGTGGGGAGGGTTCCTGCGGGCCATGTGGGCAGCGCAGCCTTGTGTTCCCATGCAGCCTGGATTAATTGGGCTGCGGCCCACCAGTTGGCGACCACTGATATAGATGACATGTCTCTAATAAAAATCAGCTTTGCTTGGCCAAGTCAAGGCAAATGGTTTACTTCATCCATCCAAGACGCCACTGCACCTCAACATAGCTGGCAAGGAGGAATGGCCAAAAGAAAATGCCACACACCTTACACCACCACCTCCCAAGATTTTCTGCTACAAAGAGTCATCACAACATATAGGCTTTAACACTTAAATTTTAAATCTGCAATTCCAGTTTTTGCTGTTACAAAAGATAATCTTGTTTCCTTTTTGTACAACAATGATTATTCTGACCTTAATGAAAAGCAGAACAGAACTGCTACCCTGACACAAAATTCCACTTAACTTCTTCTTTCTTTCCTAACAGTATCATACTTACGAGATTCACATAAAACTTTTTTGTCTAAGATAAAAGGGAACAAAATAACTAATAATACTGCAAGCTTGAGATATAGTTTAATTAAAGAAGCAAATTTTTCTATAATGTATTTTGGCTATAATTTGTACATACTTTACTCTCAACAGAGTTTCAAAAAACATTCTTTTGCCAGAAATGTTCCTCCTTTTACAATATCAGTTCTATCTTTTTAGTAATTTTTTGTTTCCAACCTGGGGTTTTCATCAATGCAAATGTATTTGTCATTTATTATAAATCATATTCATGCAACTAAACTAACCTGCTTTGCAATTATGTCTAATTACTTTCAGGCTCAACATTCTAAAGGAAAAAAAAACTTTTAACCAGAAGCTTAGCATGAAATGCAATTTGCCCAAACTAGCACTTGTGTTGAAAAAGATACTGAGGCTTGTAAAAAATTATGTAACCAGGGAATACCAATATTTAAATACATGCAACAAAGTTTCTATAAAGAAAATACACTATACATGAACAAATTCAAACAGATCACGTGAAAAATTATATAACACAAGAATTGCATAGACTAGCTTGAAATAGTCATTCAATAATGAAAAGTTCTAACAAGCACTGCATAGCTATTGTAACTGAAAGTGGCTTCTGACACACTAACCTTAACAGGTACTTGACTTATAATGCATGCATACACTTATTAAAAATAATAATGCCGTTTTGGGATGTATTTTATTTGAAATACCTTAGGATATACGTCTCCAATAGCAAATTTTTCAATGAAAAACTAGCAGCATACTTCCAAAATGTTACATCTAACTTGTGTTATCTGAAGAGAAGTTTATAATACAGAATACACTTAATTGAATACACTTAATTAACAAGCACCTGTCACCTCAGTATATTTACAAGCAGAGTCTCCTTTCTTAAATGTGTTCCAAATTAAGAAACAAATCCCATTTTGCAATAATTGTATAAATAGCTTGCTTCCCATTGAACAAAGACAATCCTTAAATCAGGATTTAGCTGTTGCGATCATACCAAACTTAATCAAGTTTTACAACCCAGCTAGGCAATTGCAGTTTCAGCCAACAATTCTATATATAACTCATCCATGCCAAAAAAGAAAAAGAAAACCCCACAACATCTAACTGTAAACTTACAATAACTCACCAAATTCTGAAATCCTTGCTCTCAAATGAACAGAAATGAAAGATTAAGGTCCCTTTCTTGGAAAGTCTGGAAACAAATCTTTCATGCTCAGCAAACACCTCCTTGATGAATTTTAAAGCTTTGCCTTGAAGTGGAGCTCCATTCACAGCTTCAGTTGGGCAAATGCAATTGGTTAACAGCTCCAATCAGCAGAAACAACAGGAAAAAGGCAAGTTGGAGCTGCCCTGCAATACTGTGGAGAAGAGCTGGAATGACACACAGATGCAAATTGCCTTGAATTGAGCTTTCTGGGGGCAGGAATTTCCACTGCTTCCTGGCCTATAGGAGTTTTGCTTTCCTATTTAACTCCAAGAGGCAAAGACTCAACGGTAACAGCTGGGGGTGAAGATTTGATCTCCATGAGACTTTGGGAAGGCTGGTTTTGATTGTAACATAGCTTTGCTTGATTTATAAGGGGAAAGTGTCAAGTTTTGCAAGTACTTTTAGCTGCACTTTTTGAAGGGAATAGAACATAAACCAGTGCTTTTCAAATCTGACAACTTTCACTTCAACTTTCAAAATTATGACTGGGGAATTCTTTCAGCTTTATTAAAATTTCACAGTCATTTTAATTAGTACTTTGAACTAGTTAAAGGCAGAAAGTGGGAATCTGGTACCTTTCTGATGTTTTGAGACTACAATTCTCTCTAGTACCAACTAACTGAGGAAGCTGATGGGGATTATGAGAACTGTAATCCAAAACTACCAGATCTTGGAGATGCTTCTTGGATGAAAAGCAAAGCATCTTAAAGAAAAATCATAAAGTCCAGTTGCTTTTAAAATCATAGCACCTTTGGGACACATTAGGACATATATTGTCAGCTTCAAATTTATACAGGGCTGAAATAAATCTGATTGATATTTAGTTTCATCAGATCAAAGAGTTTCATTAAATCCAACAATCTGGATAGAAGCAGAGAATGAAGGCAGTAAATATTATCTGCTCTAATTGTAATTCCAATTCAACTCTTTCCTCCCTCCCTCATCACCTCACTAACTTTTGTCAAGTGACATTCCATATAGACATAGAAGGTCCAAGAATTCTGGTCTCAAAAAAATTAAGAAGCAATCTGTGTAATCTTTTTGTATTTCTGATTTGGATCTTGATGAAAAATGATCCAATTACTGGCTTATCTAGTACTACATGTCCTGGAGCTGTGGGAAGCACTGAGAGGCAATTTGCAAACCCTACCCATCCTAACCAACTATGTGCAGTACTGAGATGATGACTGATCACCCAATAAGAGTGTTCAATTCATTCTAGAAACAGGAGTAACCAATATATTCCAGCTCATGGAAAGAAATATATCTGTGGTACGTGTAACAACTATTCACTCATAATGTTAATGTCCCATAGCATGCAAAAGTTACATTTTTTTTAACATGACCATTCCTTCAAAAAGATTACCCAATTCACATTATTAGCTTCCTCTTCATATATAAAGTAGAAAGTTCATGTCAACCCTGAAGCTGACCTGACCAAAGCCCTGACACTTCAATTGGATAGTATTTAATAGCTTTATGATCACTTGTGATAGCTCAACTAGTGATAGCAATATGTTGGTGAATTAATGAAGATGGTCCATTTCCAGAAATGTGAAGGATTCAAGAAATGCTCTGGAAATTCAGCTTGAGTTTGTTACCATGAATAGAAAAAAATATTGATAGAAAGATCTATATTTTTTTTATTTAGATTCAGTTCTATCCAGATCTATTTAGAAAGATCTATGGGAGACTGCAATATATCAATTAGTTATCTACTGAGACAGATTTGCTTACCCACCAAATTATTTGCATAAACACATCTATTTTTGATACCAGCAGGATCAGGGCTGTCAAAGCACTTTGGGGGGAGTGAAAAGTTATTCTCACAAATAAAATGCTTCCTACTAGACTAGGGGTGTCAAACTTGATTTCACTGAGGGCAGCATCAGGGTTGTGTTTGATCTTGGGGGCCCAGGATGGGCATGGCCAGCTTGACATCACTTGTGTCAAGGACGCTTGTAATGGCCCGAGTGTTCTGCCAGCAAAAACAGGCTCCCAAGCTCTGTTTTTGGCTGTGATGGCCTCCTGCAACCCCCTGCCAGCAAACCTTCTGCCTGCAATCTTCTGCCAGCAAACCCTCTGCCTGCAGCCCTCCCGAGCTCCATTTTCACTGGCAGAGGCACCATGGGCCAATCCTTCACGGTTTCCAGGGTGGGCCAGCGGGCCAGGTCTAAGCAGCCCCCGGGCCGGATCCAACCCCCGGGCCTTGAGTTTGATACCCCAGTACTAGACCCATGACTAGAATATTATTATAAATACTTAAGAATTTATAGTACATTATACAGATAATGCATTACATAACAATCATGTGATCTGATATGGAGTTACACATCTAAGCATACAGAAAATGTAGTTTTCCTTCCTGTAAACCATGAAGACTGGTTAAACCACAAATGTGCTATCAAAAGCCAAAGCCTCTGCAAGAAATGTAAAAACTGCAATGCCTGACTTTAATACAACAATAATAGAAAAGTGTGCCTTGATCCAAACTTACCAAATTGGCTATATCAGTCCATACCAAGCTGATTTTCTATGAAAAAAGTTGAAATATGCCTGTCTGAAACTTCAAGCATGTTGCATGATCATACTCTCTAATACATAATGTTGAAGTGGAATTGTATTCGGATTATTGAAGTTATACTTTCATATATATTCCAGTTTCACAGGTGTTTGGCTTTCCACTACACAATTATTAGAATTAATAAGAACCCTACATGAATATTGTAAGCATATGGAAAATACCAGTCTTAGCCAGTTTTACAAGTAGCCAAGGAAGTAGATGATGGCCACATGTGGAACACAGTAAATTGTCTGAGATTGGTATATTAAAAATTCTATCATGTTGAGATCATAAAATGATTCCATTGCTGGCCAGTCTCTTAAAGAATCCACTGCTTACCTATTTACAACCAGTACTCTCCAGAAGAAATTATTCTATATCCTTCAAAGCAGAAACTGCAACTACCATTCTTTTTCTGTAACTGCAAACACAAGTGCATACACACATATGCATACATGCACATAATCAGACAACACAAGACGAAGTGTGACTTTTATTCACTTTAGTTTTGAGCTGACCAAATATAGCTCTTCCAATGCAGAGACAATCTTTGCTAGCTGTCTCTTGGCAAAGAGGAGCAAGCCTGGGAATTTCAATTGCTAGAGATAAATCAAGGGTCAGAACTCAACTTCCAACACTTTAAGAAGCATGTGTTAAATTTCTCTGAGATACTTTGATTTTCCCCTGTATATGTGAAATGGAAGTTTCTAATTTTAATTATTACCCAGCAAGCATAAAAATGTTTTTGCAATAATCTTTCATTAATTTTTTTAAATAACATATTTATTTATATAATTTATATAGTTACTCACATCAAGAGGCTCTCGGCATCTTACAAGATTAAAAAACAACCAACCAACCATCCCCACCCAAACCTTAGCCATCCTTAGTCCAAAGGATAAATAGTTAACTATTAACCACCCATTAGTAGCTGTAGGAAAAGGAATGGCAGAATCTGGGTACAGAGGAAAAAGAGGGATCAGCTTAGAATCCCTAATGTAGACACAAGCAAACTAAGTCTAAGGAGGGCTCCTTGAGGGCTGTTGATCCTTATCTAACTCTAACCAGATGCTGACCATTAGTTGAGAAGATTCCAGTGCATAGGCTTTTAGCAATAAAATCAGCTTAACTGAACCTTCAGCTGTGGACCTGGACTTTCGTTCCTGACACTAGCACAACTCATTTCCACCCTCACTCAAATACCTGGGAGAATAGCCAGGTCTTCAATGCATATAAATGTGACTATTTCTCCTCAAACTAACATTTTCAAAATATTTATTAAGTATCAGTTATATTTTAGTGACTTCTCAAAAAGTATGCATTAAGCTTATTGACATTTGCACATCCACTTTCTCAACCAGTTTTTAACCAGATACAACAGAGTAGGCTCCTTGAATTCTGAGATAATCTTAGCCTGTTTACAGCTACTACTGAAGTACTGAGTACATTTCTCACAAGTCTCACTCAAACTAAGCAACAATTTGGGAATTACATTAGCCGTAATTCAGATACCTGGTCCAGGCATGTGGGGACTTCTTTTAAAAAGTCCTTTAAATGTTTCCCACATTTAGATCTCCAGATAACTTCCATCACTCATGATCATTAGCCGTATAGTATTGGCTAGGACTGTAATAACAATGTACGAGAATTAAAAGCTTATGAAGAACAAGTATCTAGGTTAATGTGGACCTGAAGCAAAGGTTGTCTATTATCTATAGAAAGATAAATAAGCATCCCTATGTTTTACATTGCATGCCAGATTAATGCAAACAATGGATACATTTTGTTTGGTTCATTACATGAACCAATTATTTTTATTAAACAAAAAGTGATTAGCCCAAACCATCGTTTAGCATGAAGAACTGCTCCAAATTTTATGTATTAATTGATCTAATTTATACAGGGGTCTATTTCAATTTTTTTCCTCCTCTGCTTCAATGTCAGTGACCTCAAAAGTAGATATTCATCAATATTCCCCATGCATATGCTCTGTCGCTGACGAAGAATAACTGTCATTTGGGAACTAAAAATGAGAAAGAGAAGGCTTTACTCGACCTTCTCATGTAAGGTGTTTTCCTATTCTATTGTCTTCTCTAAGCCCCTTTTCCACAAACCTATCTTCTTGACAGATTCCCTCAACCTCCAGAACAAATAAGATCACTGGGTAATGGGAATTGGTTTAACGGGTGAGTGCCATTTAATCAGCAAACAGACTTAAATATAGTTTATTAAAGAACAAACTAAATTTGATAATAGAGCCAAAGGCAGGAAATAGACCACATATAAAGACAAAGAAGTTACTCAGCTGAGAAGAAAAATGCCATTTTGTACTTCTTCTCTAGGTTCCCTCTTCAACTCAGTTGTAAAAAAGGTAGTGGGAAGGGACTATGTTCTAATTTATTTTTTGCTTATAAATCTGACTTCCCCTCTTTCTGCAGTAAATGACTGGAAAGTTCATGCTGAAGTTCATGGAACTGCCATAATTAAATCTAGTCCGGCCAAGATTGCTGAATGAAATACAAATAATAAACTAAGTGTAGCAATCAATTTCATTTCTTTATCAGCATGCACCAAATACTTCTGCATGAAATATATCTGTTTTGAAATGGTCAGGAAAACACTGATGAAATTTCCAACCTGGGAACGACTCAATAGATGGATAAAAATGTCAAGTCCAATCTAAACATCTGGCTGACTGTGCAAGCAACTATAATAAAACCATCAGCATGGTTATTCCGTTAGATCAATTGGGCTGAGAATAGAACAGAGTTGCAAGGGATCCTGTAGGTCTTCTAATCCAACCCCCTGCCTAGGCAGGAACCCCTACACCACTTCAGACAAATGGTTATTCGACAGCTTTTTAAAAAACTTCGAGTGTTGGAGCATTCACTTCTGGAGGCAAGTTGTTCCACTGATTAATTGTTCTAACTGAAAGAATGGCTGATCCAAGTCCAGACCAGGCTTGTATGCCTAAAGAGATCTAGAACTCATAATTCCCCCATTTCTAGTTCAGCTTCATTAGCATATACCAAGTAAATCTGGAGAGCACTAGATTTTTATTAAAAAGTACAAAAAGTATTAATGAGCATTAAATATTCCTATAGCAAGATCCATCCATTTTCTCTCCAACACAATACTTGCTTACTAAATATATTGTCCAGTCTGATCTCAGAGCTGAATCCTATATGGCATATAGGTACCAGTAATTTCTCCATGAACAAACTACTACACAAAGGTCTGACATATATTCCCCATACCAGTGAACCCAGAATACCAAATTCTTCCATCCTTTTGAACCTAGACTTTTTCAGAAACTGCTTACTGCATACTACAACTCACAATACGGGGAATATTGCACAATGAATACTGTATCAAATTTGTTCTCTCTCTTTATTGCCTAACATTTGCAAGGACAAAAAAAGGACTAAGTGGACAACAAATATGCATAGACATTATCAGGTAACAAATTACCCAAATTAGAAGTAAACTGGGTTTCTTTTGACTCTACACCAAAATAAGGTTATACGATACCATTTACTCACCGGCATACAAGATGGCAAACAATTTCGTTATTTACAAGAAACTCTGAACCTATTTTTGCCCGGATTGCTATTATTGGCAAGCACAGATTATTATCTTTTTGGAAGGCACTTTCACAGCATATACGAAAGACTGACTTACCAAAATGTGTACCATCTCAATGTTAAATTCAGTTTTTATTTGTGCAATTGGAAAGACTGGACAATACAATTCTGTTTGGTCAAGATTTATTGTTTAAAAATTCATCTGTATTATTTCTTAGATATATACAGTAACGTTAAAGTTAAATAGCACAACACCTAAAAGGAATAAAGATTTTCTCACCTTAGCTAAACAGGATTAGGTAGCTAGATTTTAAGAGAATCAATGTAAAATTTAAAATTAAGCAAGAAATTATTTCCCCCTTTTTCTGAAATGTGCGATAGTTGCTATTCTGCTATGCTCAATTTAAAGAATTGATCTTTTTCCCTTCCTGAACTTCAGGCCAAATACAATTTAGAATAAGAATCCAGCAAACTTTAAATTGCTTCTCCTTTTGCCATTGTTGCATGCTGTTTCTAAATATTTGCGATTCCCAGATTACTAAAATGGGCTGAGATGCATTCCTTTGTAGTGTAGATGATTTGCACAGACCTCATGCAGTAGAGAAATTCTCACGCCTTCAAGGAACAAACTGGATTTAGGGGACGCTTTGCTCACATGCCAGGGTAAAGTAATCACGAGGGTAAAAAAGAGTCTTTCTTTTGCTACAATTCTAGAGGTTCTAAATCCTTTGCTGGAAAAAAAAACCCAGAGACAGTAATATTGCTAATACCGCTCAGAACAGTAGTGGTTTTAAAATACTTGCAATCAGAATCAAGTTGTACCTAAATTAAAGCAAGTTTATGACAGGATTTTGTAACACAATTGCATGGAAATGGGAATTGGTTGTAAACCCATAAGATGACCATGTCAAATTATGATTATTACCAGTCAGAATTGCATAAAGGCATCTGCCTGTCAACTTTTTCTCCTCTATAGCCTGGTTGAAGAGGCAAAATGCCAGACAAGGCTGCAAATTTCTGACAGCAGCATTTTTTCCACTGTTGAAATTTCTAAATATCAAAACACACTGACTCTCCTTTATCCCCATAATGCTTCATTATTTTGAACTGGGGGCTTGGTTTGTGGAGGCAGTGCTAATTTATCAGTCATGAGAAAAACAGTAATTGGTCTCAGCTCACAGAAAATTTTATTTATTTTTTAATTCAAAAGTAAGCATTTTCCAAACAATGTGAAACCTGGAAAAACTTTTACCTTTGAGGTTCTTAAATGGAACAGTGATTTGGAAAAACTGATTTTAGCAACAGTTGCTTATCTCAAGTTACTCTATTTAATTTTAGGAAAAAAGAATACATTAACTTGTTTTACTCTTAAAATAATCATGCTTGAATGTATTGGATTTAAACTGGCTGGCTTAGCTGTTTTCCTTAAAAATATTAAATTAATAAAAGGTCAATTATTTATGTAGGTTATGAAAACATTCTAATATTGCTAAAACAGCACTTAATATATTTCATTCTGAACTTTTACTTTTCAGCAAAGAAATATAGAGCATTTTCTTCCTTCTCTCTTCTGCTGTGGCTTTCAAAGGGAGATATATCCTTCCCAACAGACTACAGGTAGTCCGCGAGTTACAACCACAGTACATTGCAACTGTTATTATTATGAATCAGCTGCCAAGCATCTGAATTTTGATCAAGTGACTATGGGGATGCTGCAATGGTTGCAAGTGTGAAAAATGGTCATAAGTCACTTTTTTCAATTGCAACTTTGAACAGTCAAATAAATGAAACTTTGGTAAATCAGGGACTGCCTGTACTTCCTTGACTTTATTTCTCTCTTCAGGAATATATAGACGTGAACTTCAGGCCAAATACAATTTAGAATAAGAACCCAGCAAACTTTAAATTGCTTCTCCTTTTGCCACCTTCTGCACCTCTGTGTACTTTAAATTCTATTCAGGAGAGCAACACTCCTCCTTCCAACTTCTCCTATGAAGCCCATGAATTCAGGATACCAGATATGGGTTTTTGCTCTTTGGGTGACCTTTAGACTGACCCTTAGATGGCCAAAGGGCTAGATCAGTCATCTGGATATCTTCAACCAGCTGGTAACCCTACGGTGAATGAATCCACTAAGCTCTAGAAAAACAGTGGGACAAGAGACTCCATATGAAAAATGCCTGACCAACTTTTCTTGCTGTTCTTGGTGAGGTCATGCCACCTGAATGATGAAATACTCTTGCAAATTCTGCAGATCTTCAGCAAGGGAATGATAATGAATAAATTTTAGAGAACACCGAATCTCTAAAAATTTAGCATTTCAGATTATAGATAACTTGGTCTTTGCATTTAATCTTTATTTTAAAAGAATGTCAGTTTAAAAATGGATATGCAGATATATTTGAAGCATATCTTCCTTCTCTCCTTCCCTCCCTCCTTCTGGAACATTTACAAAACTTATGCATATTGCATGCATATGAGTCCAATGAGTCTCATATGAGTCCAATTTAGTAAATTATAGGATTGGGGTGTTATACAATCAAGGGTTAGGGTTTGCTCATATGTAGAGCTTAGGATACAAAATGGTGGTAGAATAGAAAAGTTGCGGATTTAAGCAGATATGGGATCATCAAAACTGCACACAAACTCTCTGAGCATCCTGTTGTTTGAAAATATCTAAGGAGATTTAAGCACATCAACCTCATTTTTGTCTATAATCCTCAGTAATTTTTAAAAAAAGATTAAAACTAATCATATAGTTTGGATGCAATAATATATTGAGTTCATTCAAAATAGGCATCTCCTCCCTACGATACAAATAGATGAGAAGGAAAAGGAAGGCTAATTGTGAGACTTAAAAATGCCAGAAGCAGAGTTAACGAGAAATTAAGTAACTACATCCCTATTTTCAATATTGCAAAACACAGTATTATACAATGTGCATACATATATAATGCTAAAAAATTTATTGGACTGAATATCAAAGAACTTTTAAAAGCATTTTAGAAAGCTAAGCAATGACATCAATCCTTGAAAAACAAGTTTCAGACAACCTACTTAATAACTGTCAAGCTAAAACTGCTGAATACACACTTAGTAATTGCCTAAGCTTTTAACAGAAAGACATGTTAAGTGGGAGAACCGCAAACAATATTAAAATGCTGTGGACAAATTATTAGTAGCAATAAAATATATTTATACACTTTTTAAAATGACACATGGGAGAAATAATTAAATGCACTATTAAATAAAATTATGTCTTAGTTTTCAATCTAAATTACTGAGGTTAAATGGATTTTATTTTCCTGGCTGTAACCACATTGTGGAAGTATGATACCCAGCATGCCAGTCAAACCTTTAACAGTACATAATATCTTTTTCTAGGATATTGGCCTCACCCACATATTTGTTTCCTTGTATATTTTTACAGTTACTGTCAAACGAAATTGCTATATGTAAACTATTTTTATATTTACATGTTTTAACAGGGGAGCACTCTAATAATACACAAATATTAGCAGATTGTATACATTTTCAGCATATAAAAATGACTACAATTTAGTGTCCTATTTAATATAATTTAGTAGCAACCTTTGGAGAAGTTCTTACAGTTCACATTTCATGTTTCCAGGAAGAAGCCCATTCTGAAATCTGAATGGTTTTTGTCTGCCATTAAGGTCTGAAATTTTGCACAATGTGGCCCTTCCGATTATTCTTCAAAGTATCTGAAGGCAGAACAAGAAGTAAGAGATGGAAATCTATCAAGGAGAGATCCAACCTGGAACTCAGGAGAAATTTCCTGACAGTAAGAACAATTAAAATTAGTGGAACAGCTCACATCCAGAAGTTGTAGATGCTCCATTATTGAAAGTTTTAAAGAAGAGACTGGACAACAATTTGTTTGGAATGGTATAGGATCTCCTACTTGAGAAGGGGATTGGACTAGAACAGGGGTCCCCAGCCTTTTGGACCTCAGGGACCACCAAACTCATAATTTTAAATCCTTCGGACCACTAATATGAATTTTGACTGACGGTGGCTTGCTGATGGTGGTAAAATCAGTCCCCACATTCCAGAGCTGCAGTAGTCACAGGACTGGCCCTTTGGTCATCCCGGACTTTGGGGGGGATTTTCCCAGGGTCTATGCAGAAAAAGCAGAAGTAGCAGAGACCCTGGGAAAATCCCCAAAAAAGTCTGCAGAAAAATTCCCCACCCCATTTTCATACTGATCGATCATTCTTTATTTGGTATCGCAGGATACCGTTTCCAGCTCCATTCTCGGGGGGAAAGAGAGGGAGAGAGAGACTTTTGGTTTCATGCAAGGAAAGCAGCAGAAGTCTTTCTTTCTCTCGCCCAAACTCTGCCAGAATGGCGCAACCTCTTGGAGCAGGATGCCTTGCAGGATCCCAAAGACTCATTTCTGGTGGAGTTTGGGGGAGAGAAAGAAAGACTTTTGCTGCTTTCCTTGTGTGCAGCCAAAAGCCAAAAAAGAAAGAAACAGAAAGAAGCAGCCCAGTGACCAAGCGAGACGCATGGGGCACGTGGGGCAAGTTCCCCCCTCCACCCTTTCCCCCCTCCCCTCACTACCTCGTGTTGTTCGCAATGCAAGCGACCCAAGCCTTGTGTTCCCAAGGGCCATGTGGGCGGTGCAGCCTTGTGTTCCCATGCAGTCTGGATTAATTGCTTTGGGGGGTGCTTTGGGGGTGACATTTCTCTGCGGACCACCAGTGGTCCCCGGCCCACTGGTTGGTGACCACTGGACTAGAAGATCTCCAAGGGCACTTCCAACTTTGTTATTTTGTTATTATTCTTTCTTTTGCTAAAAGGGTCACCTTAAAAAGCTAATTCATATCAAATAATAATAGGTAGTGTTGGGAGGAGCCAGTCCATATTACAAAGACGTATTATAAAACATAATGATTATGTTTTTATTCTAGAATTGCTAGGAGCCTTTATTCTAGAATTGCTAGGAGCCTATACCAGAATCTGCTTACAGTCAATTCCTTGCACATCATTCTAACTTTTGAATTAAATGCAGCTGAAAAGAGATAAAAAAGAAGGAAGGACAAAGTAGTGGAAAACCAGGCATTTGTGAGCACACGCCTTACTTTGTTTAACATGTGACATATACCAAATTATTGTAGTTTTATAAATCTTTAAGTTTTAGCCTGTGGCATGGACCCAGCTATTTTTGGATTCCATAAAGGTAGATTAAACTGCCATTTAACCAGATGCATTTAGAAAAATCATACTCCCATTTTCACTCCTCATATTAACCAACTCAAGCAGCTGAATATGAAAATACTGTTTTCCTTATGAAACTTAAACTGTCACTGAATACTGATTGCATTCAGTCAAATATTACTACAGTAGCCAGCCTCACCCACTGAGCTAACTCTGACTATCAGAAAGGCAGAAATGGGACAAAGAGATTCTTTGTCAGTTTTGCTGATGAGATGAAAAAGTAAACTTTATTAAGAAGGTGTTAAGTCTGCTGGTTATCATCTATATAAAGTGGGACTGCCTATCTCCAATTATGTCTGCTGCCATCTCATGAAATCTGACAGAGTAGATATACTTCAGATCCTCTCAGATCTGACCACTACTATTATCACCAAATGGCAAACTGATGAAACAGAAGCTATAGCAAGATCTGAAGTTTTTTTTCTCTTATAGCAGTGAAGTGCTACAATAACAAATAATTTTTAAGAAACCTATGAAAAAAGAGAGCGGAGGGGAGTGAGAACTATTGATATTACATTTAACAACCACATTTCCATTTGCATCTCACTGAAAGCCCTGTGCAACTGTATCCAATTTAAAAATTGCTAAGAAGGCAAGAAGAATAAGAAAAGTATGTGGGGTGAGAGAAAATTTAATAGCTTTCCTCAGCTGACCCTCTCAAATCTTCAAGAAAAAAAAAATGCCCTAGAAGCAGATCCTGGGGGCCTTGTGAGGTTGAAGATTTTTACACAGCCTTTAAGGCTTAGGAATTTTATTCACACCTACCCTGGCCTTTGAAAGCACAGTTGGAATTTTCCTATTTTAGTTGGCAAACTTGCATTCAGAGGAAAACTGGATTATTTCAGGCTTGGAAATCTTTAATTTGATTTCTTTAAGGAAAAAAATTAAAAGATTCAAATTAATAATACATTTTTGGAAGCTGTCAGTTCTGATTTATTGCCTATCTCTTGAAATTTAGATTCTAAGAGCTTTCACATTCCTAAACATTATGAAACACATTATAGTTACAAAGGAAACAAGAGTAAGCAACAGGAAATTTTAAAAAATGGTTCAAGCATGCATGAAAATAATGAAAGAACATACATAACAGATTATTAAGCCTACCAGTTAGTGTCAAAACTGGAATATTAATATCTGTATGTTTAAAATCCAAATGTACTAGAGATATAAACAGGTTTATCAAAAATTGCCCTAATTCTGTTTTTTAAACACAAAATAACTTATGTGCCACTAATATAAAGACATAATTGAAATGTAATTGAAATGATAACACAACACAAATATTAAACACTTTAGGTTTGGCTTTTAGAACTTACACGATGTGTTCAAGCTCCAATACCATTTAACTTATATAATAGCTTATAATGCATCATAAAGCTAAATAAGTGAAGAGTAAAGGAGTAAAGCAAAAAAGATAGATAATTCAATTTAGCAAGTATATCAGGTACTTATATTCGGAAACTATATCTACAATACACTTGGCCACCCTCCCAATGTTTTTCCATAATAGTATATACTTGATATATTTTGTACAATCATACGTTTATTAAAAACAAATCTCTCTCAGAAGTTAAGTATAGTAGTTGTCAGTTCAAAGGCACACAGGATAACAATGACTTCCTAGCAGAGCCCAGAATACAACTTATTTCATACAACTCCTCCATTTTACCTATTTATACTCTTTCTTTACTCATCCTGTTTTTTGTTTTTAACCCTTTGTCCCAATCTAAAATCCCATGCTCTCATATCAAAACCTCATTTCTCTAGATTAGACAAAAAGCCACACAGTACCCTAAACAGTCATAAGGTATAATCAGCATGGTAACAATGAGGAATTTGGAAACCTATAATGCAAACATATGGGAAGCATGAGGTATCTCTGCAAAGATGTCATCCTTGTTTTAAAATAAACAAGCATCTTTTTAAAAATTGCTTCAATGTATAAATTTAACTTCTTGTTATTTGCCTCATTACAATATTCTGAATTAGCTTGGGTTGTTTTCCCAGAAAGTTAGTTCTGCACAGCGAGCCCCTAATTTCCAGTAAAAATTAGATTATACCATAATTAGTACATTGCCTCCAAGTTCCTCTTTTGCCAACTTGTAGCCATATGTGTGTATGTGTGCATGCATGCGTGCGTGCGTGCGTATGTATATCAGCATACATCTATTCCCAGCACTTATGACCCTCACGTTCCCTTTTCACGCAGTCGCCTTGTCCCATGACTACATCTGGGGTTTCATTAGAGGAAGTATTTTCTGGGAGTTTTACTAACTAAACTGTTTTCATTACCTTTTATGCACTAGATCAGTGGCCCCCAACCTTTTTTGTGCCACGGCCCGGTACCGGCATCACAAAATGATCCACGGCCCGGTACTAGCATCAGCTCACATGACAAGGCAAGGCAAGCCGAGCGACCCCAAAGTTTTGCGTCTACCTATATCCTGGTCCTACCTCTTTTTTTTTTTTGTTCTGTAATTTGTGAGTTCCTTTTTGGGGGAAGGAATGCCTGCTGTAGCAGAACTTTATGCAGTTCATTTTTTGTATTTTTATTTTGGGAGAAAGGAAAGAAGAAAAATTGGAGTCTTTAAAAAAAACTTTCTCATCGAAACAAGATGGCGGCAGCCAGCAAACCAGCGGCCCGGTAGAAAATGTTCCACGGACTGGTACCGATCCAGGGACCGGTGGTTGGGGCCCCCTGCACTAGATTGATTGAAAAATGACTGCAAATAATAATTCCTCAGCAGAAACCAGAGTTTTGGAGGAAGGGGGTATTTTAACCTTTCCTTCATTGTCAGTTGACCAATTTGGGCTGGCAAGAATTTTGAAAGCAGGTTTGTTGCACTGACAAGATAGCTGTCAACTGGAAAAATGGCCTGTTGATAAAGACAAACTGATACAGCCAGACGAAAATTGTCTAAAAAGGTAAGTAGAAGATGGGACATAAATCTAATGAGTGAAGCAATGACACAAAACCATGCTTTTGAACTTAAATTTTCTGTTTCTCAAAGCCTTCCACAAAAGATATACAAATCAGACTGGTAAATTGATTAACATACAAGGCAAAAAATTATTTTCTCTAGCTAGGCTAGTAAGAACTTCTAGAAGCTGAACTCCAAAATTTCCGAAGGCCACCAGGCGGAAGATGGATATTTTAGGAAATCAGCTTGCATTTCATTAATAGTGTATTTTAAAGTGTTTGCTTCAGTGATCAAATCTCTCTCTCACCTCACTGAAATCTCTTCATGCTTCTGCCATGCATTGTAATCTTGTGCACATTAAAGGTAATTTAACATCTTGCTTAGTAACAGTTGTGAGGCACTGGCATGTAAATGGCTTGCAACTGATACCACTGATAAATACCTCCCCAGCAAAGTTGCGTATTAACTTCAAAATGCTCCAGGATTAAATATGTTTTTGTTTCAGTTACAGGGCTAATGAAAACCAAATGGCGGAATTTGTTTTAGCTCGTGTAATGCTTAAGGGATTTTACTTAAAAGAGAAACGTCTGAATAAACTTCCATTTACTCAAATGAATATATAGCCAGCATTACGCTATCCAGAGATATGACCAACTGCAGGCAAAAATTTAATGCAGAGAGAAATATTTAAGACCCTAATTGAAATTTCTTCAGCCACATAATATAAAAATTAGGAGTTATTTATTTTCAGCATAGTTTTTATTGCCTATAACTCCAGATCATTTAAATAACAAAGTAAAATTAACAAAACATTTCCATATAATCATTTAAAATCTTTCATGTGTCTTCTCAGAAATAAATTCAATTTAATTTATCATTATTTATACACCAATGTTTGTATAAAGCTTGTATTTCTACTGGTGAAAAAAGAAATACAAGCTAAACTAAGCTTATGGCAAAATCACATTCTCAACAAAATGTGATGGTATCTTCTACAATTTTCTGTTGCCATAGCTTAAAACTTTCAGAATGGGTTCACCTGTCTCCGACCAGTGTTAAAAATGTTTCAATTGTACTGACAGTGACAGCTGTTGTAAACAATCAAATCTGAGCACAGGAAATTCATGTTTAAAAGGTAATTTTAAACATGAATTAAATAATTAAATAACTTTAAACAGCTCCCAAGAAATGCAAGGATCCCATCACAAGGACCATCAAAAAACTATTAATTACAAAAAAAAGAAGAAATAACAAGAACAATCCTCTCCTAAGGATGAAAAAACATGCATGTAGGAAAATAATGTTGCCCCTTCTAACTAAATAGCTAACCTTGTGAATTGTGAGAGGGAAGGTAATCCTTGGAAACAGAAGCTCATGAAAGAAAAAGATCTCGCCTCTTGCAGAGCCGCCGATGTTGGGATGCGTCACCTCCCGCCGGCCAGCTGATCTTCAGGTCTCCGCCGTGTACACACGGGGCATGCATGCATGAACCCATGCCTTCGTGCCTTGTGGTTTGGGCATGCATGCATGCATTTTGGGCCCTCGGTGCTTAAAAGGTTTGCTATCGCTGTACTAGGGGCTGCTGCTGAGTTGAAGGGGCTAAGTACAACTGAGCTTTCCAAGCATGTAGTGCTCTGAGGAGAGGAGTTTGGTTTGCACTAAGACATTTTTCTGGCCCGGCCCTTCACTTTTTTGGAGCATAGCTTCTGGCAGACATACAACATATATGCCACACTGAGAGAAATTTATTGGATAGTAAAATCTACAGAACTGAATTCAGCTGGAGTTAGCAACTAAAGGCTGACCAAATGGGGAACTTTGAAAAGAATACTGCACGGGCCTTTTGTCTTTTATTGTTTTTTTTTTAATGTCTGTCCCTTTGTTGGCATCTTAATTCAAAAATCTTTAATTTTTTTCCTTTAAGCTGGATGAGGTACAGTCGAATGCGTTTAATCTGATAAGCAAACTTGCAGTAAAGTAATAAACTGCAAAACATAAAAGTATCAAGAAATGTTTTAGTTAACGGGAGAGCTTTGACTTGGTCCATAACACAATGTAAGCACCTAATCTGTGTAGTCAACTCCTGCTACTGCTGCTTCCTAGCAATCACTGTTTCCATCACCCAAGTTTCCGATTCCAGTATTAACATTCAGCAGGGATGTGCAATGTATTCTGACAATTAGAATATTAGGACTCTGTGTGAACAAACACATTTGCATGTTTGTAAATCTACAGAACTTGCAGAAAAACAATAGCCTGTCAGGATTTCCAGGCCACGTTTGGCAAAATTTGTGCTCGGTTACCAGTAGCCAATTAAAGAAAAATCATAATTCTCCTAAAACATATATTAACTCTCATTAAAAAATAGAGAAATATGTTAGTGTTTTTAGAATTGCCATGGAATCATGTATTTTTCCTATGCTTGCATGGCTGCATTTCTGCGTTTACACTATTAATTAGTCTATCAAAGCAGGATCCCATGGGGTTAAAAGGCAGGACAAGTTATATAAGCCCTCCGATCACACAGGCTTCCCATAAAGCAGTGAAACATTACCACATCTGCAGGAGACTGCATTGAATTTTTTTCTGTTTGAGGGAAAATCCAAGATTGCAATGGGGGACGGTGGGAACTTTAAAAAATGGCAAGCATCCAATACATAGTGTCATCTGATCTGCAGGGAACTTGATTTGCTTCAATTGAGCATAGAAGAATCCAAGAGCATTACAGAAAGAAAAACATTGTAATGATTTTTTTTCAAACAGAACATATTCTAAGTATTCCTTATGCCTTTAACATTATTGTAATTTCTCAAATTCACTTTTAATTTAGATTAGCATATGCATCTCATATGGCACAGGAAAAAAAATAAACCCTGTCTTTTCCATTGCCACTTAACATTTCCTAGAAAGCAGGAGTACCCTTCTTTCATAATTTAAAATGATCTTTCAAAACAGATTTTTTGGGTGATGACACAATGTATGCACCCAGGAGAGACTTTTCATCCTGGTGATGAGTATTGGCAATTGAGTAGATATCGGCATTTTCTTAGAAAAGTAAATGCCACTGAGCCTGTGCTTATCCTTATAAACATTTTTTCTATAATCCCTATGCACGATCACTTACTCTTATTCAGCACTTATCTCATTGTTCCTAACCTTTTTCCTTAAAACTATTTCTATACCTCTTTCAGTATTCATCTCTTTCGTAAATCTGTACTGTAGTCATAAGCCTACTCAGGTCATATATTTTTCCAGTTAGTAACCACAACGCTTAGTTACGAAGACTTCAATTGTGGTTGCTAAGTGAGGCCTACTTGTATTAAAAAATGTGGTAAAAGAAGAATTTGATGTCCTTTCAGAGATCTTTATAAAGGTCAAAATAAAAAAGGCATGTTAAAATGTATTAATGTCCTTGGAATCAGTAGAGCGACAATATCTCCCTAGGGGAATATTGGCATATGGTACTTAATTTTTTGCTCCTGTTGTTCAATCACTAAGTCATGTTTGACCCTTCATGACCCACCCAACAGTTGTATTTGGCCCTGAAAAATCCTTCCCCATGCTAGAGGAAGTAAAAATGTACAAATATCTTTCAGGTCATCGAGAACTTGTGTCTAACAATATTTCTGAAGTTCTGAGGGAGTGAGCTGCCTTCAGACTGATATCTAATGCCAATCTTTATAACACCAACTTTATCACCCAACCATAGTTCAAAGGAATAAGGAATCTACAAGCACTCCAGATGTTCTCAATTTTGATTCTTAACATTTTGCTATGATGAAAGAAATTGTGAGCTAAGACAAGCTATAGCAATTTTTGTGAAAAAAAATCTGGTCTTTAGTCACTATGCCAATATCCATGTCCTATATTCAATTTTGACCATTTAAACTCAAGCCTAAGTACTGCATTGAAGGTCCAGCAAATAAAGACCTTAAAAACTTGGGTTTGTATTGTTTCTAGGTGTCTATGGAGAATTCTCAGTCATCCACGTCATGGTTGTCTCAAAGGTGTTTTTTCAAGGGGCAACTGGATTTTCTGGGATTTTTTCCTTTTGAAGGCATTTCACTTCACATCCCGAAAACACACCTTTGGGATATTGTCTCTAGGATTTTCTTCATGTATAGGCCAACCTGAGGTACAACGAGCATTTGGGCTAGCATTATAGTTGTGAAAAATTCTGGTGCTGTATCAGTACACTTCCTCTGGAATAAAAAAAATTCTCTTGGTAGTTGTTATAGATTATGGACTGCCACTTGCTTAATACTTTCTTAATAGATACTTAATTTTAGTTTACTTTATTGTCATTGCACCTCATACAATGAAATCAAACACCATCTTCAGTGCACATCATGACCATGAAAATAAACACAAACACACATCCTTCACCCTTCACACATTGAACCGGAAACCTCCGACACCACACCAACACTGCACTATATAGCAGAATTCAAAAGAGCTACTGCCCTGGGATAGAAGCTGTTTTTCAGCCTATTTGTCCTTGTTTTTATTATTCTGTACAGTCTGCCAGATGGTAATAGTTCAAAAAAAGGGTTCCCAGGATCAGATGGATCTTTGAGAATGTTTTGAACTTTCTTAAGGCAGTGGGAGCTATAAAGCTCTTCCAAAGAGGGGAAAGAACAACCAATGATCTCCTGGGCAATGACATTAACCCTCTGGAGTGCTTTCCTATCTGCCACTGTGCAATTGGCAAACCATACAGAGGTGCAGTATGTTAAAATGTTCTCTATGGTGCAGCGGTAGAAGGTCACCAGCAGTTTCTCATTCAGTTGTTGTTTTCTGAGAAGCCTCAGGTAGTATAATCTCTGCTGGGCCCTTTTGACCAGGGCTGAAATGTGGGCACCCCAGGTCAGGTCCTCTTTTAGGGTAACACCCAGAAACTTAAAACTGGCCACTTGCTCCACTCGGTCTCCATTGATAAGCAAGGGCTGGATGTCTGATGTGTTCCTTCTATAATCCACTATAAGCTCCTTGGTCTTATTGGTGTTGAAGACCAAGTTGTTGTCTCCACACCACAAAAGCAACCGGTCCACCCCATCTCGGTAGGCAGACTCATCCCCCAGAGGTAAGTCCCACCACTGTTGGATCATCTGCAAATTTAGCAATAGTATTACTAACCTGAGTGGGAATGCAGTCATGCACATAAAGAGTATAGAGTAAGGGACTCAACATATAACCCTGTGGTGTACCAGTGTTAAGAATAATGGCTGAAGAGGTATGATTACCTAATCTGACCCTCTGTGAGCGGCCAGACAGGAAATCCATAATCCAAAGGCAGATTGAATTAGAAAGCCCAAGGTCCAGAAGTTTGGACACTAGTCTATGTGGAAGAATTGTGTTAAATGCAGAACTAAAATCCACAAAAAGCATCCTCACATAGCCGCCCCCCCCACCCCACTGTTCTAGATGAGTCAGAGCAGTGTGAAGAGTGATGGCTATAGCGTCCTCTGTAGATCTATTTTTTTCTGTATGCAAACTGGTGTTTATCAAATGTATGCGGAAGAACCAGAAATGATGTGCCGGCGGACCAATTTCTCAAAGCACTTCATGATGATAGGAGTGAGTGCCACTGGTCTGTAATCATTGAGGTTATTGATAGGGAACTTCTTTGGCAGCGGAACAATGGTGGAAGCCTTCAAACAAGATGGAATAGTGGACTGGGATAAAGACCAATTGAAGATCCTGGTAAAGACTCCAGCCAAGTGATCAGCAGTCTTTAAGCACTCGGCCAGAGATACCATCAGGACCAGCAGCCTTTCTAGGGTCCACAGCCCTCAGAATGTTCCTGACCTCCTGTTCCTCCACAATGAGGTGGGGGCTACAATTGGCTGGTAGTTGTGTTTCATCTGTCTCTGATATCTCCACTTCAAAGCGAACGAAGAAATGATTCAGTTCCTCTGCCAATGAAGCATCCCCCTCAGCAGGGATGACATTGGTCGGTTGATGGTTTGTAATTTGTTGAATCCCTCAGCACACCTGCCTCATGTTATTGCTATAAAAATTATCCTCAATCTTCCTCTTATAATCAGTCTTGGCCTTCCGGATACCTTTCTTTAGATTAGCTCTGGCAACACTGTATCTTGCCCCATCACTGGACCTAAAGGCCTTGGTCCTGTCACGCAAGAGGTGCTGGACTTCCTTGCTCATCCATGGTTTCTGATTGGGGTAGATCCTAATACGTTTATCCACAGTGATAGTATCTGTGCAGTGTTTGATATAGCCCACAACAGTTGCAGTATGCTCCTCTAGGTCAGGGTGGTAAAAGATGTCCCAATTTGTGTTCTCAAAACAATCATGAAGTTGTTGGGAAGCATCTTCTGGCCAAGATTTCACTGTCTTTATTATAGACAGAGCTCGTCTCCTAAGAGGGATGTAAGCTGGTGCTAAAAGCAGTGACATATGGTCTGATTGTCCCAAATGTGGTAACTGTATAATTTTATAGCCATGTTTGGTGTTGGTATATACTTTGTCCAATATGTTTGCTCCTCTAGTAGCACACTTAACATGCTGACAGAATTTAGGAAGCACTTCTTTTAAATCAGCTTGATTAAAGTCCCCTGCTATGATATGCACAGCATCAGGATACTTATTCTGCTGATTACTAACAACATTATACAAGAATCCCAAAGCTATGGTATTATTGGCATCAGGTGGGATATAGACTGCAGTAATCAAAACCACGCTGAATTCCCGTGGAAGATATATGGGTCTACAATTAAGAGTCATATACTCCAGATCCATGGAGCAGTGGCTGTCTACAGTCTTTGTATTGATACACCAGCTTTTGTTCACATAAAGGCTTAAACCTCCCCCTTTGATCTTGCCAGAATCTCTACTCCTGTCCTGCTGGTGAGCTATGCAGCCTTCCAGCTCAACAGCTGCATCTGGAAGGAGTGAATGAAGCAAGTTTCTGTGATTAGCAAAACACAGCAGTTCTTGATGAATTTAGTCTTTGCAATCTGTAGCCTTAATTCATCCATTTTGTTAGTCAGGGATCTTGCATTGGTAAGAAATATACTTGGAATTGAAGGCTTGTGTGGGAACTTACTCATCCTAAAGAAAACCCCAGCACGGCATCCTCTCTTCCTTTTCATGTTCTTCTTTCTCTGCCTCTTCCTCCTTTCTACAGGGATAGTGATCCATGGCTCCCCCAGGGGCCTAGCTGCCTCCTTCAGTATGTTATGAGAATGTATAAAATCATCTGTAATAGCCTTTTCACATTTCAGTCCAATTTGTAACAAGGCTTGCTGACTATAGATACTCCTTGCCCCACAGGATTCAATCAAGGATCCAAAACACACACAGAAATCATACACACCATACACTGAAAGAAGGAGCAGTTAGCTGCAGCATCCATGTGCGCAGCCATCTTGAAATAAATACATTAATACATGATTTCCAGGAGCCCCAATCATGAAAGATTACTCTTCCATTTTTAAAGAAGGGCACTTGTTCTGCTCAATTCAGTTTCTTGGCAAAAAATCCATGATTTCTCATTGTCTTTCATAAATATGTGTAATGTGCTTGTGAACAGAGAGCATTGTTGTTGGTTTTTTTCTTCCCAAATAATACTCCAAACTGCTTTCAATATACTTCAAAATATGTTGTTTAGTATTAGGAAACAACTATCAAATCTGTTATTTAAAATGCAATTTTCTGCTTAACAGAATTTTTCACCTGCCTTTAGCATATTTATAGCAAAAAGCAATTTAAAGGAAACTTGATGAAAAGAGGGTCATATTGATTCCTATAAGTCCATCTAAACCAGTATAGAAATTACATCCAACAAACTGCTTAGCTATCAGAGTGCTCTTTCAATCAATGGAATTAAAGCAAGTTTTGCCAAATCTCCTCCATGTGTTATTACTTTTATGCTTTCTTGGAACTGATTTGGAAGCATGGGAGCTACAGAGAGAAGATAAATTGTTGAAAATGTCTCTTTCTCCATTCCTTGGTTTGAAGGTGGAAAATCCCATCAATAAGGGATAGTAACAGACTCAATTCAAATTAGGGGTCTTTGCTATTAATCAGTGTTGATGATGTTTGGGTAATGAAACATCTGCAAGAAAACAACCAAGTTCAGAGAGCACCAAGGACCCCTTCATTTCAACCTTGACTAGAAATGTTCTCCTCCATTGGTATCAATTTAAATTGTTTCAAATGGTTGGCCAAAAAATGGATTCTTCTTTTTTTTAATTCAGTTTCTCAAACGTTATAGATAGAAGATAGAATACTTTATTGGCCAAGTGTGATTGGACACACAAGGAATTTGTCTTGCTGTAAATACTCTCAGTATACATAAAAGAAAAGATACATTTGTTAAGAATCAAGAATCATAAGGTACAACACTTAATGATAGTCATAGGGTACAATCAGCAATCAAATCATACTAGGAAACAGTCAATATAAATCGTAAGGATACAAGCGACAAAGTTGCAGTCCTACAATCAAAAATGGGAGGGGATGGCTGATAAGGAGTGATGAGAAGATTAACAGTAATAGTAGTGCAGACTTTGTAATTGTTGAACAGTGATTTAATGACATCAGAATTACATGTTATTAGATCACCCTTTAACTGTGACCACTGGTTACACTGACTCAGAATGATAGGAATCCAATAACTGGAGAATCATCCATCTGTAATCCTTGTTCTAGATCAGAAGGTGTCAAACTCATTTTCATTTAGGGCCACATCAGGGTTGTGTTTCACCTCAGGGGCTGGGGTGGACATGGCCAGCTCAACATCACTTGTGTCGGGGGCACCTATGATGGTCTGAATACTCTGCCAGCAAAAACAGGCTCCTGAGCTCTGGTTTTGTCTGCAATGGCTTCCTGCAATCCTCTGAGAGAAAAAACGGAGTTCGGGAGGGCCGTGTGCAACCCTTGTGAGGTCCGTTTTCGGTGGCAGAGGCACCGTGGGCCACTCCTTTGCTGTTTCTAGGATGGCCCCGCAGGCCAGATCTAAGCACCCTGTGGGCCAGACCCCTGCTATAGATTAACATTTCAAAGCTTTAATAATAGCTAGCAATAGAATCACAAAAGAAAAAGGGGATTCTATGAAACTTACCGAATTATCTAACAGCCTTCCAGAAATTTGCTAAAAGCCTCAGCACAGGATATTATATCTGAGAGACAATACAAAAAAAATAATAATAGAGAAATTGTCATCTGAACCAAAAGACAAAGGGCAGCATCCAATGCTAGGTGGATTTCACCTAGTTTCCAAAGTCAAATCTGATCTTGAGGGGATTTGCGAGGAAGAGGAGAGAAATTAGCTCTTCTGCAGGCAATTCGGCTTCAGGAAAAAATGATTACTGTACTGTCATCAGAACTATGCAAAGAATTGATGAAAAAGTAGTCTCCCAGTAAAGCAAGTTCTGCTTAAGGTTCCCCTTTTAATAGCTTTCTTTCAAAAGAGCCAACTGATCTGAAACAGCTTTCTTTGCATTTTGCTAGTCACTCTGAGAACATATACTCCAGAAGGCTATCAGTAGTAAATCACAGACATCTTTATGTAGTGCTTGAAGGGGATAACTTTGGAGCCATAAATGCTCTAGGGGCAAAACAGTATTCAGATATGAATGTGTGCCAATGTGAAAACCTATATTTTAAGAACACTTTTGGATGAAGCAGCACTCATTATGCACAGGCATGCCTGAAGCCAATACAACACTTTAGAAAGCAAGCAGGAACAAGTTATGGGGAGACAGCAGTAGGCTTCATGAATGTCTAGTTCCAAGAACTGCAAAGGCTACATTTTAAAATCTATTTAGTAGGAAACAAGCACCAATGTTTGCGTGTGTGTGTATCCCCCCTAGCAGTAATTTTGAAGTGGAACTGGAATTCAGTGGAATCTGAAGCCCAGGAGCAGGAAAGTGAGAGAAGACAGAGTTCCTGCAAACAAAGAAATACACTAATCATACAAAGGTAGCAACTATTAAACCCACAAAGATGCAACTATTAAAATAAATAAGAAATGTGGGGGGGGGGGAGGAAGAGAGGAAGGTATTTAACGAATTTGAGCCAGCAAATATCAGCTCAGTTCTTGTGTGGAAGGGAGCATAGGGGTCTACAGTTGTTCTCAGTGCAGTGGAAAGCCTTTGTGTCGACTTATAACAATTCATTTAGTGACCATTCAGCTACAACAGCACTGAAAAAAAGATTGTTTTTCACTTCACTTCAGGTTGCAGGATTCCCATGGTCATGTGATCAAAGTTCAGATGCTTGGCAGCAGATTAGTATTTACGATGGCTGTAGCGTCCCAGAATTATGCAATCACCTTTTGTGACCTTCTGACAAGCAAAGTCCATGGGGAAGCCAGATTCACTTAACAACCATGTTACCAACTGCAGTGATTCACTTAAAAACTGTGGCAAGATAAGTTGTAAAATGGGGCAAAAGTCACTTAACTGGCAACAGAAATTAAGAGCTCAACTGTGCTTGTACTTCAAGGGCTATCTATATATATTTTTGTAGAACTTTTTTTCTCTAGTATTCTTTCTCTCTTCCTCTCTCTCTTTTGTTTGAGTCAGTCCTGATGCCAGGTAACTGCCTGGACAAGACTGAAGTTTTCTTGGCAGGGTTTATTAGCAGTAGTTTACCACTGCTTACTTCCTAGGGCCAAAAGAGAGGGACTGGCCCAAGGTTACCCACCTTGCTTTGTACCTAAGGGCTGACCACAACTCATACTCTCTGAGTTTTTAGCCTGATGCCTTAAGTACTAAACCAAACTGTCTCTCTTCTTCACATAGTGATTTCATAATCAAACTGCTGACTGCAAACTTTTTTGAGAAGGCCTTTATATATACCCCTATACATTCACACAATTATTTCCAGAGGTGTTCTGGTAGTTCATAAGGTAAGCACATCTGACATGAGAATTCATGTTCAACTTTATCATTCCCCTGTATCATCCCCCTCATTAAAAGAATATATACATACATACACACATTCCACGTTTTTCTTAAAATCAAAGCAAGAATAAAATATATTATGTCTCCAAATAACCAGAAAATAGAAAAAGCCAGAAAAATCAAGAAACCATAGGAAAAAAAACAAGCAGATGTCAATTTCCTCCAGACAGCCTTATCTAATCTAGCCCCTTCCAGAATTCCAGTAGTTGAACTACACTTCTTTTCATCTCTAACATTCATGTTGTTATAGATATAATCCAAAATATTCTAAATCCACAAAAATGGGGAAATTACTTTTAGTAATTGTAGCAGGGAACTTTAGAAAATAGTGTTCAGGTCCAAATGCATTTTCACAATATAAAAAAGTCAACCAATCCTTTTCCTCTATTCACATCTATATGTATATTAACAGATCACTACCAAGTGATATGAGTTACTAAAACACCAGCCCCAGCTTAATAGCAGTCTTCATTCCTTGTCTGATTGCACAGTTTCTGCACTTTAAACAAGAGTCTTACAAAATTCTGCACAGGATAGTAACAGATATGAATTGATAGATTAAAAGGGTAACATAATTATAATTGGACCTCATTTTGATCTACCTATTTTCCTCCTTTTCCTGTGGACTAATATAAAAGCAGCCTTATTATTCAAATAATGTCTATCTAATGTCTGTTTCACAGGAACCACTAAGTTCTTGTCCTGGATTAAGGATACAGAGGGATAATTGCAAACTATGATTTGTGTAGATATAGATATAGAATTCTTTATTGACCAAATGTGATTGGACACACAAGGAATTTATCTTGGTGAATGTGCTCTCAGTATACATAAAAGAAAAGATACATTCATCAAGAGGCAAGAATCATAAGGCACAACACTTAATAATAATCATAGGATACAATAAGCAATCAAGTCATACTAGGAAACAGTCAAATAAATTGTTAGGATACAAACAACAAAGTTATGGTCATACAGTCATAGGTGGAAAGAGATGGGTGAAAGGAAGGGAGGATTAGTAGTAGTAGTAATAGTAATGCTTAACTAGATTTAACTAGATTTATTAAATAAATCATTTGTGTTTATATACACATTGGTATAAACAAGCAAAGTATGGATACTAATTCACAATGTGGTTTGTCACTGTGGGTTATGTGGTTTGCAAAGCAGGGCTTTTGATTTAGCATGTTATGCAAACACAACAACATATAATTCATTCAATAAACATGGCTTCTACATCTACTGTGTAAATGCAGCCAGTAAGATCAGAAGACAAAACACAGACATGACAAGCTATTAATAATATCCCAGTAACTATTTCTAAATAGAATTGATAGAATTGATACATGGTGTGATTAAAAAGCATATGGGATCCCACATTTAGGCACAAGGAAAATCTCAATATTCAAAACCTCGCACATGATGCAACGAATTTAGAAATCAATATCCTTTCTAATACTTGCCAGCATTTTAATATTTAAAAGTAGTATTAAAAGTGCATTTTTAGACCCCTGCATCACTTACCTTGTCTGCTAGAGATACAACTCGATCCCTGTCGAAAGCTGTACTTAGAAATCATAAAGCTAAACTCAGAAGGGTGTCCTTAGTTGCTAACCAGCATCTAGGCCGCAGCAAGTATTTAAAAGGCGATTATTAAAAGCTTAGCAAGGGGGCTGTACACTGACACAGATGTAAGGTTGTGGCTTGTGCAATAGCGTGGTGGTACAAAACTACTGCTGGAATGAAGCTGCTTTCAAAGCACCGTATCTGGGCTATGTTCTAAGGAACGATCGGTGGCGATGCCCTGGAGGTGGAAAATACGTGCCAAAAGCAAGCCTCATCCACAGCTAAAAGTCTACCCACCGCGTTAGGGTAAATAAAGCCCTCCGAAACAGCTCTTTGCGCCTCGGGTTCGGGACTCGTTCCGGGGTAAAGGATCAACGTTCCAAAACTGAGCGACTAGTCCAACTGAAAGCAAGAGGGGGACACCAGCTCGCTACTATTCCACCGTTATGTCTAGGTCTCTTAAAACAAACCAGTCACATCCAATAAACATAGCATTATCTTTGTCCATTATTTTACCGCCATTCACTGAAGAAGGTGCGTTTTTGTTTTCCCGACCTCTTAATTTTGTTTCTTTCTCTCTCCCCCCCCGCCCTTCCAGAGATAATGGCATCTCCTAGAATGCTGTTTTATGTTTGCGGAAGGGCTTCACTTTCAGTCGGCTTCCGCTGGGTGGCGATAGTGTGCGCATCTTGAAGCTGTAAATTGAAGCGGGAGGGAGGCTGGACCAGGGGAGGAATTGGCTGGCACGGATGGGCGATAAGGAAAAATAGAATATATAATTTAGGTAGGGCTACAGAAATCTAGACCATAGCAAAGGAATACAGAATACTTTTCACTCTCTGCTGCCATTTAGTGATCGGCTGATGATTGCATCCCAGATTGAGGTAATCCTTCCTTTGGCATTTAAAAATCAGCTGTACTTCAGGAGTCCTCAACTTATGACCACAATTGAGCCCAACATTTGCGTTGCTAAGTGAAACATTTGCTAAGTGAGTTTTGCCCCATTTTACAACTTGCCACTGTTGTTAAGTGAATCACTGCCATTGTAAAGTGGGTGCTGAGTGAATCTGGCTTCCCCATTGACTTTGCTTGTCGGAAGGTTGCAAACGCCGATCACATGACCTCAGAACAATGCAACCATCAGAAGTAAAAAATGAAAGATCATCTTCCATACGAATGTGCACAGATTTAAAATGATGGTAGAGGGGTACTCCTGCTTTCTAAGAAACATTAGAATGGCAGTCAAGGAAAAGGGCTGTTGTGTGGATTGAGTGTTTTGCAGACAGTATGGCTGCGTTATCAGAAAACCACTTCTCATAATTGATTTAATTAGAATTTAACCAATTGATTTAACTCAATTTTCTGGGTCTTCATAACACCCTGAACCAAAGACGATCCACTGGTTTTGTTAGACTAAACTATGCTAGACTAAATTTATGGTAATTTGTGGTTCCAATGGCAATCACAGATCATGTATGTTAAGTGCTTCAGTGACTGTAGCAAACACAGTGGTTAATTCTGAGAATATATTCTCTGCTAGATTATAACAATCTGGGCAATCTAGCGCACAGTATATTGTTCTCCAGATGTTACAGTAATGAATTCCAGCTCTCATTAGCCCCCATCCCATCAGTACTAAGGATGATGACATTTGCAATCCAATAATATCTGTGGGGAAAGCAAGTTGTATATCTTTCTGCTACCGTGTTTCTCATATAATAAGGCCAGGTCTTTTTTTTTTTTTTTGAGCCCCGAAAAAATGGCTAGTCTGTCTTTTCGGGGGTGACTTAATTTCCCCCCCTTGCATCTTTGGGCAGGCGGGTGGCGATGGCTTGGATGTTGACCTCGGCATTGGTGAGGCACTTACTATCGGGGTTAACGCAGGCAGCACCATATCCGAGTGTGCAACAAAAGTACTTCATAACGGCAACCCCTCCCCACCATTCCCCCCATTTTGCATGTTTTAATATAGGCCTTAATTTGGGGGGAGGGGCTTAATTTCATTTCATGCCTATAAAACATGCTGGGACTTCCTCTTGGGGGAGGCCATATTGTTGGAGAAACAGGGTAGAAAAAAAAGGAAAAGTATATTTACCAAATGATGTTACAGTATCTAACTACCTTATCATATGACTTTTCTATGTAAACATTTTTTTCAGAAGTATGTAGTAAGCAGTGATTCTACTTTAGTAGATTCCTTAATGCGGTAGCATTTTTCAGGTTTGCCTCTAAGTCTGAAAAAAAATACTGAAATGAGTAGCAGTGTTCTCTGCCCACACAAGATCAGAACAGTCTCTTCCTAACCAAAGCATATACAACCCTGAAAATTATTTACCTCCATATTCATTTTTTTAATAACAGCTTATTATTCTAAGCTAATAATATGGATGTAAAGGATTGTGTTGTCCAGGAACAAGGAATGTGTTCGTCACTATTTGTAGTTAAGACTTTACTTCTATCAATTGAAATGGCCTGTGTGTTAACTCATGAAACATTTTCTATGCCCGTTTTATAGTTGCCAACAGAAAGGAGATGGGGGAAGATTTTGAAAGAACAGTGCTGCAGTTTGGAAGTGAAAATACATTCCATGCATACCTTGCAAAGATTATACTGACCGACTGGAGTTTCTGGTATGCGATTGGAGACCCAGATTAATGACTCTTGGCAATGGATGTGTTTCGTTGGAGACTATGAATTATGATATACCCAGAGGGGTGGGGGAAAACCAGGGTCAAAGGTGATAGTGAATTATATGTCTCAGAATCGGCTACATCCAGGTCATGCCAATATGTCACTCCTAATGAATTCTTTGAAGCTTTTTGAAGTTTGGCTCAAGACTCATGATTTAATTAGGGCGATCACTGGAATCCTGACAGCTAGCCGATTCTATGAAGAAGTATTTTTTCCTATCTTGAATCTCCATTATTCATCTCATTTGATCTGGCTGTCTAAATTGGGGGGCCCTTCCTCCCTCATTGTTCCATGTATATTCTTCATGAACCTGCCTGCTCAGTGAAAAATGATGACCACTGAAAATAGAAGTGTACTGTTCTTTTACATTTAAGAGGGAGGAGGAACAATATTGAATTAGCTGTTGAAAAGAAGTTTGGAGGTCATTTAGATATTTCTTAAATTTAGTTTTTGCTTTTATTTTCCTTTTCTTGCACTTTTTCTTTCTTCTTTGTCTTTTGTTTTCCTGTAAAAACAAAATATAAAACCCATTGGCTTCTCCTATTCAAGTTAGCAGGGATGCCTTCAGGGGTGGGATGCTATTGGTTCGACCCAGTTCTATAGAACCAGTAGCTCCGTAGAGCAGCTGACAGCAAACCGGTTCACTGCAACGACCTTCTGGTCGTCTGTTTGGCCCACCCGCCTGCCTCTTGGCTGTCCTTTATTTCCTGCTTTTTCAACCTCAGCTGCTTTGCATGGCCCAGCTGAGGTTGAAAAAGCAGGAAAGAAGAGGATTTTCAAATGCTGCACTTGTCAGCTGTCCAGGTGGCACAGCTGATGATTTTTTGCAAATGCTACACACACACAAACACACAGAGAGCAAAACACACTCTCACCGAACCGGTTGTAACACCGGTTGAATCCCAGCCCTGGATGCTTTCTGATACATGTAAAGAGAAAGGACTCATAAAAATTGTGCTTGCTCTTTGGAAAATATTTAAGAATGTGTATTTAAAATGTATTTGCTGCTTGAGTGATCAGAGACAACAGTTTAGTCATTTACATTTTACACATGATGAGTCTAATTTATTAATTAAACCCTTAAATCTAAGCGTTATTCTGTACATAACCATTAGAAAAATGATTTTGCTGAATTGAGAATATAACCAGTTCAGTTAATTGTCTTCCTTTGGTTACCTTTTCAAAAATAAATCCCATTGCATTTGTTAGGATTTACAAGGAGGCAACAGTGTTTGGCATTTGTGCAGCTTCTTTTCTTTCTTTCTTTCTTTCTTTCTTTCTTTCTTTCTTTCTTTCTTTCTTTCTTTCTTTCTTTCTCTTTCTTTCTTTCTTTCTTTCTTTTTTTGTGGCACCTGTAGACCTCTCCAATTTTGGTGACATGTTTACCAAAAGTTAGTGATTTGTATCATTTACCTCCATATACTTACCAAATTTTAGAAACAAAAACAATCCTGACAGTTATTCCCCAATACAGAAAAAAAGCCTACTACTTTACTTTATACCTTCATCCACCATCATCACTCTGCCTGCTGTTGGCCACTAGTCTAGATCTATTCCACTGTTTTTCAGTGTCAGACATACCAGTTTCTTTCTTATACAGAATAATCGCTATTACTTTCTAAGCTAAAAAGATCTTCCCCAGGGGATGAAACCATCTTGAATGATATCCCATTGAGAGATAATGCTGATAACAATATGTCAATGTGGTATCTTTCCCTGAGCTACTGAATGTCACTTTGGAGCTACTGTTGGAGTTTCTGAAGTTTGGATAACTTCAGTCTCCATGCTGTAGGAAAGAGGACTACTGTAGCTCATGTCTTTGGACTAGTTGAAGGCAACTGCAGGACCAAAATAATTGAGATGAGACATCCTGTATACTTTTAACACAGGGCAAAAAGAAGAAATGATCCATTTTCAGGTTGAATTATATGCTATCCAAGTTTGGGGAAATCTTGGAATAAGTGATAGTGGCATTAGTGAGAATCAAGCGTCTTGTTATAAAAATAGTAGAATAACATTATGCTAGTCCTCCTCTCTTAAAAATAAAACAAATATCCAGTTACTCCTGGGTTACTAGAAGAATAAGAGGGGAAAAGCCAGAGTATAGTGAATCCCAAAGAGCATGTTGGCTAGGGAATTCTGGGAGTTAAAGTCCATCTTAAAGTTGCCAAGTTTGAAAAACACTGCTTGCTCTACCAGATATTCAGATCATCCTAACAAAAGTATTGCCCAAGCTACGTTTTAGAGATTTGCCCCTTTATGTATAGCTGTATCTGACTTTGCTTTTTATCATTACAGTACTGTGCACTAGCAGCTAGACCTTTTAATATAGTGCCATCTTGAGGTAAAAGAAATAATCATTGCACTAAAATTGATGGACAGTATTTATTAAAGTAATTTTTTTCACAAATATCCGGTAATATTGTTTATTTGAATGCTTTTCTTATTTACATTCTGCATTTCTTTACAATTTTTCAGGACCATAATTTTTTGTTCGCAAAAATGTAATCTGGCCTACCCCATCTTGGTTGTCTTATTGATACATTGGGTAACTAAGTCTGTAATTCCAAGATAGCATGACTGTTTTAGCTGGGTATAATAAAAATTAAAGTCCAACTGATCTAGTCAGTCAGCAGATTGAAAATGGCTGCCCTAATCTTTAGCTGTAAAAAGAACAAAACTGGGAAAGGGAACTGTGGATTGTAAAGAAAACTACATCCCTTCCCCCATCCCAGTGTGTCATTGAGAGGCCCCCTCCCTCCAGAAGGGAAGAGGGCTCATCCATCAATCACCAGTGCTGGCCAGCCAACCCTACCTCACCAGCATGGATCTGTGACTCTCATCCTTCCTTTGCTGATTTCAAATTTCAGCCTTTGTTCCAAAGCAGTCAATCAGTACTCCCCTATTGGACTTTGCCACCAGCTAATTGGGCACAGCAGTGGAGCGGGAGTGACTTCCAACTTCCTGCCAGTTTTCTTATTGCCTTTGCTTATGGGAAGCTGCCAAGGAGCATCAGAAATCACTCCTCAATAAGATACTTCTGGCCATTATAAAATGTTGCACACATTCACACATCCCAAGGTCACATGACTGCATTTTGGTTGCATGGCAACTAGTTCAGACTTACAACTGGTTGTAGTGTTCCATGGTCATGTGACAGCAATTGGTGTGTTTTTTGAAAGTTTCTGGCAGAAAAGCTTAGTGAACATGCATTTGGACTTATGACTGCATGATTCACTTAACAGCATCATGAAAACAGTCATAAAATAAATCCCCATTATGTGGGTGCCTTGACTTATGACAGTCATGAGTTACAACCAAAATTCAAGGCCCAATTGCAGCCATAAGTCAAGAACTATCTATGCATTGATTCTGGAATACATGGAGCTCACACAGAATCCACTTGGCCCTTTGGAATGAGAACAGATGCTAGACGACAATTCCTTTTGTTTGAGAACAGTGTGCTTTAGGAACAACAGTCAGCAAAATCTTTCAGGGAATCTTGCCTATCATTACTGGAGTTTTGCAGTACTTTTTTTTTCAATGTATAATTCACCTTTGCCAAGACATGCCCATGAAAGATTTATATTAATAACAATGAAGATGTAATGCAGTTCAATTCATAAACAGACTGTTAAAGTTAAGGTGTTTCACTGTTTGATACTGTTATTTAGTATCAGCATATACAACAGAGTCTCTTGTAGTATTTCTTCTTGAATTTTTTTTCTAAAAGACTGGTTTATTTATTGATTGTTTATTTAAAGAATTTATATTTCTACCTAGCCCATGACATGACTCTGAGTGGTACAACCCCAAATAAAATTTAGCCAAGTACAGTCCAGAAAGATTAACAGCAGTAATGCTGATATATAATATGGTCTAAAACAGTCCATTTAATCCATAAAGACCAAACAATCAACCAAGAAGACTGATTTAACCTCTCAGTACATGTACCTGAGCATTAGACATTTTGATCCAGCCCCAAACCATGCACATTTTATATCTCATAATTTTGATTTATTTTAAATTTTGCAACCCACCTTCTTCAAGTTCATTTACATTTGCAACAGTGTCCTTCTGAGTATCCTTACAATTAATAGACCCGTATCTTAGCTGCTTCATTTCCAGGTGGTACTTTTCATTTGATGTGGTTGTCTCCTTCATTTTTGGCATCTCCTCACCATCTTCATCACTTTCATTTTTCTGAAACGGCCCAGATAATAAGTTATGCATTGTAAAAACAAAATATGTTCTAGAAAGTTTTGATAGAGGAAAGCAAGAATGACTGATAACCACAGGGCTTCCCATTACTTTTCTTTTCTGATTTTTTTTTAAATAGGATCCTGTTGTAGGTTTTATGTTATGTATTTCATTAGAGAATGCTGATTTAAAATGAAACTTTACATGCTTTTGATTCATGCACAGATAACTAGATCAATCCATAGCCTAATTAATGTGGAAAGGTTTTGAACTTAGTGGACTGGATGCACTCAAAAAAGTATCAGCACCAAGATTTCATTTTGAAGCAGCAGAGAGAAATCTCGATGCTGATACTTTTTTGAGTGCATAGTCCACCCTGTTCCAGTAGGTTCAAGTCCTTTCCACATTAATTAGGCTATGGATTGATCTAGTTATCCGTGCATGAATCAAAAGCATATGAAGTTGTATTAATAACACTGTATAAGCATTATAGAAACAATCCCATTTTTTGGTATGTCTGTATTAGGGTTCTCCGTCAAAGCTATATTTTTCATAAGTCATCTTAATTATATGGGTTTTTTTAATCCCATCTATTACATTTTTGGAACATAGACCCATCTATCATGGTTACATGGCAAATTGATCTTACAGTGTGTATGTGTGTGTAATGATCTTCTATTAGAATACTAGAATTAATATATTACTCTGATTATAAAAAAAATAGCACAATCAATGTCATGTTGCCCCACTTGGTACAGTAGGATGATTTTTTTCCTTATCTATCATCTGTGGAATAAGGGCCATTGTTATTGCCTGATTGTACAATTACTTCTGAGTTTTACTGCTAACATCAACAAAGTTTATGTATTATGATATTCAAAGGACCCTCAGTCACTTTTTTTTAAAAAAAAAAACCTTATATGTCACCCAGATTTTAGTTTACTCTTCATTAATTTCATGGTCTAAGCTAATTGCATTTGTGGCATATGCTTCTAGCTACTCTACCACATGATCAGATTTTAAATATCTCCAATAAAATACCAACTTTACAGAGCAAACAGGTTTCTCAACATTACAAGCTGACCAGTAACTTTGCTCTAAATTCTTTGAAAGTTATTAAAACAAAAGTTAAATGAGAAGTTGTTACATAAGTGCAGTAGTTTATAAGGATCAACATCCTGGGCCATGAATCATAATTGTGTAGTAATTCGCAAAATAGCTGATTCGTAATTATTTCTTAAAGGAATAAATGTTTGAATACATTGTAAAAGATAAACTATTCTTTTTTACTTGTTTCCTCCTTCCCAATGCCAAGGACATACCTGGAATTTCCAAACAATTATAAAAAACAAATAAAAATTCAGATGGACTAAGTGGGTTAGTCCCTTTTAATCCCTTAGTCCCCAGTTATAAAAGAAAATGTCTGCATGCATATTGATACCTATGGTCACCATTTGGTGGGGGTGCGGATGGGTATAAATACTGCATGAAGCTTTTAAAATCTACAATCCTAGGATTTAAGCTCAACGTTCAATTCAATGACTGATGAATAGTTTAAAGACAACAGGAAGCATATATTCACAAAGTTGTATTGATATCAGGCTTTTTTCCTTGAAACTTGGCTGGGAAATAGTTAATCCAAGAAGGAGAATATAACAGCTCTGACATTTATTACACAGATGATAGGATAACAAGAATTCTAGCAAATAATCTATTTTTAAAATGAAACACCTCTATATTAGCAATTTAGGGCAAAGCCTCTCATTTGTTTTCTCTGATTTTTCTATACAGACAGCTAGAATGACCCTCCCTCCCCTTTTATGATCCATTTGTTTATGGAGATTCTGAATCATCCAGGTCATGGTTGTCTCAAAGGTGCTTTTTTCAAAAGGCAACTGGACTTTCTGTGGCGAGGGAATTCCTTAAAAACGTTTCACTTCTTATCAAAGAAACTTCTTCAGCTCTGACTGAAATGATGGGGAATGGAAGGATTTATATTGCTGGCAGTCATCTGATCATTAGCATTCTGAAGATTGGTTGTTAGTTCTCTGAAAGTCATTGAGGCCACTTGGAGGGTTTATCTGTATCCTTAGGGTCACTTGAATCAGAGTGCAAATGAGTCTGGAACCTTCTTGGGACGGTTGAAAGGACAGTGTTTTAGACAGGAGGTCGGTGGTGTCATATCCCTCTATCTCTGTTGAAAGAAGGCTGTTCAGTTTTAACATAGACAGCCTCTTTGAGCCCTCTTTCAAATCAATGATCCACTCTGTCCGGAATGTGGACAGTTTAACTTTAAACCCAAGAATACTTTAAGGCAGGAGCTTGTTCATTTCAAGGATAAAATACCCAGACACAAACTGAGCAATGTGGTATATGCTGTGCAATGCTGTGAGACCTGTACAGATCTGTACATTGGGGAAACAAAACAACCACTACATAAATGCATGGCACAACATGGAAAAACAAACCCAAATAATAATTTTGGGGAAATGCCCAACATTTAAGTACATTTGTATATAGCTTAATACCACTTCCATGAGTCTTACTTTACTTTGAAGCAAAGCTTATATACACCACTCAGAACAGATTGTGTATGTTGCTAAAGCGGTAACTGATAGCCTTTCACATGGAGACAATTGTTGGAGTTTATTTTTATCTCAAGCATTAAACTTATTTAGGTGGGTCAGCTTCTTAATAGAGCTAAAATTAATATTCATTACATCATTCTTTCTGTTTCATTCCAGGACTTTGGAAGCCCCAGTACTTCATGGTTTGGGTGTAACAAAACTTAAAATTTAATCCCCAAATCATGGTGGCCAACAAATTGCTTAAGGCCTTTACATTGCATTTGTTATATTTACCTTATTTTGTGTCCTGTAGTATTCATCTACTGCATACTGGTATTTAGGTTCATTGAGTCCAAGGAATGTGACAAATTTCCCACCAAGAAATTCACAAGCTATAAAGATATTGAAAAAAAAGTAGTTTGAACAAGTCATAGATTTTTGTGTGTGTGTGTGCAGATATGCAAGTGTATACGTGGAGTATGAGTACAATCAAAGCATCTATTAGTAGATAGTGGCCAGTATTAGTCCACAAATTCTTCCTTTTCACATGCAATTTATTTTCTGATTGTTGGAAGAAGAAAATAAATTCTGTGGCTGAGGCACAATCCATTATTAATTTCTTGATAAAGGTGTAAGAACATAGGTTTTCTCAGGAATTGCTGATGCACTAAACATTCTTATCTTACTAGTAAGAATGGTATTACACTTAGCTGCTCCCCCCATCCAATATACTTACCAAAAAATGCTGTGGCTACAATTTGAAGTGCCCAGCTTCGTAGATAATTACCCCAAGAGAGATTAGCCTATGAATAAAGCCAGAGGTCTGTTGGTAACAATACAGAGGCTCATCTGCAGCTGCTACAAAGCAATCATACCATGTGGGTGCATTTCAGAGCAAGATCAAAGGTTTCAGTTGCAAAAAGAGAAAGAGGAAGTTATTGCTGTACCAAAACTACAATCAAGTAGTCACTTTTGCTGAAATTTCATTCTTACTTATATAAAGAAAAGCATCACTTTTCTGAGAAAAAAGTCCCAAATGAAATGTAATAGTAATAGGGCAATTCTCTCCCTGCCCCCCACCAAAATTATTTCCCTATCTTATTTTCCCTTTTTGTCCTTTTTCATGAATAAACAATAGCCTCCTTGTACCCATGAAATAGAATGGCTATGAAATAATAGAGCTTGTAATAGAAGGTAAGCAGGGACAAAATAAAACAATCAAGGCTAGGAATTAATATTTAATATTACACGAGTAAAATATATAACCTTTATCAGCAGCCAAGAAATCCATCAGGAAGACATAAAGATTTTTGCAGACAAGATATATTTTGCATACAGGTTCCCCCACAACACACACATATTAGAAGCAACATCTGAAAGGTCAACAATGTGATTCTAAAATATTTCTGAAGTTCATATCACTTACTTCATTAAAAAGTCTTTGCATTTGTGTCACTGAGGCTGGTCTGCTCCTTTCTTTTCTGTTCTGACCCAGCTCCCCGAACACAACAAACCTTCTGAAGTTAAATCAATGATTCCTTTATTAGGAGCTCCAGCAGACCCAGCAAAAAGTTTGGGATTCAAATTTTTAACAACTGGTTCTGTGGGCGTGGCTTAGGTGGTGGCTGTGGCTTGGTGGTCATGTGACTGGATGGACATGGCTTCATGGTCATGTTATTGGCTGGGCGTGGCCAACTGAATATCACTCACATCGAGGCACGCATCTCCTCCCCTGGCCTCTCATGACTGGGGATGCTGCAACAGTCGTAAGTGTGAAAAACGGTCATAAGTCACTTTTTTCAGTGCCATTGTAACTTTGAATGGTCACTCCACACAAGCAAAGTACCAGCAAAGGAGGGGGAAAAAACTCCAGAGAGGTTCCTGAGACAGAAAGTCTAGTCCTGCCAAGAATGTAATAAGGGTTAACGGAGAGGCAGTTTCTGTAAGCAACACCAGAATGTTTCCTTCCTGCCTTCCTTACAGGATTTAGGCCAGTAATTTCTTCTAACAACCAGTTCTCTGAACTGCTTAGAATGTTAACAACCGGTTCTAGAGAATGGGGGCGAACTGGTAGAATCCCACCCCTGCTAATAAGTCTGTCTGGCAGGGAGATAGATAGTTGTCTGCCACATCTATTCATCTCTGCCCCCTACCCTTTATCCCCAGAGCTAGTGTGGGGCTTCGCTAGCAGCAGTGGCTCTTCTGTCCCAAGGATCGGCCCACAGATTTCCCCTGCTCTCCCTCTCCTCTGCCTTCTGTGCATCCGCCTGTCAGGCACTGGACCCAGGTGTTCCTCCTCTTCCTCATCAACCACCTCCAGACCTGGAGGCTGTTGACTCTCCATCTGAGGGCTGACAGATGCCCCAGGCTCTGCCTCTGTCTCTCTCTCTCTCTGACAGCTCCATTCCCTCTTCCTCAGGTTGCCTTGATGCTGATCCTGACTCCTATGCCTCCTCCTCATCTGATTTGGCTGCTGGAGAGACCAGCGGCCGACAGGCCACAACATTTTCTTTCTTTCCTTTCTATAGCACGCATAAAAAACTAACTTCTTCAAATGACAGTAACAAACCCCAGATTGCAGGAAAAGCTTATTTTCCATGGCATGATCAGCCATTGTGTTGCTGTTGACTTTCAGTGGTAAAAAAAAAAAAAAGAGGATCCATTGGTTGCCCTCATGTACCAGCAGTCATAAAATAGATGATGATGATGATAGCCATCATAAACTTACAGTGTCAAGTAATGGCTTCTGATTGTCCTCCTCAACATCATCTTCTGAACTGCATTCTTCCAGTGTTTCACCATTTGCAAAATAAATAATCTTTCTAGGAGATTTATTTTCCTTTAGAGTATCATCTCCCAGTTCCCTTCCATCATTCACTGTTCCTTCCTGTTCATCAAAACGAAAATCAACTCAGCCAAAACAATTTTAGGAAAAGATGACAATTTGTATTTCTCCTTCTAAAAATAGAATAAAAACATAATATTTGTAGCTCAGAGTTGAACTGTGGGGTCCTTAGGGCTCTCTGGTCTTGGTTGTTTTTCTGTAGATATTTCATTACCAAACTAGGTAACATCATCAATGGTATCATCATATGTCCTAGATAGATAATGTAATGTCAGCCAAAACGAAAGAAAAAAGCAACCAAGCTCAGAGAGCACCAAGGACCTCCCAGAATAAAAACAAACTTGTTCAACTTTGAAGGTTTCATTTGAAGGCTTCTAAAATTAACTAAAACCTCGGAAACAAGTGAGGAAAATCTGATTTAAATTTTATGAATATTGCGTTGAGAACGTTTGAGCAACAAGAAAAGGTTGTTCAGTCAACATTAATCAATTGCCATGACCATGCTGTTTCCCCCCATTCTTTTATAGTGTGCTTATATGCGTTGTTCAGTGGTGAGATTCAAAAAAATTTACTACTGATTCTGTGGGCATGGCTTGGTGGACGTGGCAGGGGAAGGATACTGTAAAATCTCCAGTTAGAGGTGGTATTTGCCAGTTTTCCGAATTACTCAAAATTTTCAATACCGGTTCTCCAGAACTGGTCAGAACCTACTGAATACCACTTCTGGTGTTGTTCCTGGAGATACGTTTTATGTGTACTTGAGACTGCTTTCATGTGTTGTAATACATGGCACAACATTTGTTCTTTCAATCCTCTGACAAAGAAGTAGTCCTTTGAAATAAGTTGGGACATTTAGTATAATAATATCATCAACTGTCATGAACGTTAAAAGATGAAATTACCCATTTTAATGTGAACCAAAAATCAGATTTATTATTGAGGCATTGATTTGGTATAATACTATGTATATTAATGCTTGAAAATAGTGAGGGTTTGTTGGCTACCTGTACTTTTACTTTTCACTCCAGATGGGCTGGTAAATCAACACACACGCACACACATATACATAAAACTTCCATTGCTCTCTCATTTTTCACACAAAAATCACGAGTATGTTCTGTTCTTTGCACATAGTTACAATGTTGAAAAGGCTTATGCCAAAGGATTATCAGGATATTCATAAGCCAAATAGTGTCCTTATGATTAATATTGTTTACTTTGTTTCTACCCATCAAGATTCCAGTCAACTTTCCTTATGATTGAAGGCCAAAGAAAATGAGAAAATGAAGCATGCTTTGTTCTTCATCTCTAAATCCACCCTTCAGGTACATTCAGCTTGTTTCAAAACAATACTTGACTATCAGCAGTAAATTTTAAAACCCATTAAGAAGAAAGATTGCATATCAGCACACATTTTAATAATTGTATGCATTTTGTTGTATAATAACAGTTTTCCCTAAACAACAAATTTATTCTTCAGCATTATCTTCCAAGTTATTGTTGTAACAAAGATTGTAAAGTCTTTGAAAAACTCAAAGAATTTCCACTTGTATCAACTTCAAAGCCATTGAGATTTGAAAGAACAGAACAAGAACTCACCTTTAGAGGTTTTGGGGAATTGTCCATCACGGAAATAATATCTGATTAAAATAATGCTGAGATAGAAGATGTATAACACATCACTGGGGGTCCACGCAGAGAAATCTTGGAAAGAAGAGCATTTCAAAGGAGGCCAGCTGACAAAAAGCAGTATAGTAGACCAGGATATCCCTTTGTCAACAAGGGTTGGCCAAGTTTGAAATGTGGGCTGGACTTTCTCCTCTTCCGTAATTGAATTACCAAATCTAAATATTTATAGTGATAACCAGAAAGCTAAAGGAATGCAAAATGAGACTTTAAAAAATGGCTACACATATGATTATAAATACATTCCCCTTTTGGGGAGCTATCTTCAGTATCTTTTTTTCTATGGTCCACAATCCTCCCTCCCTCCTTTTAAGTCAAATGCTTTTGTGGTTTAGAAGTTCCGGGAATACAGTTCTTTTCCAGCAGATCTAATCAGCCAGGAAAAAAAAACAAAAAAACACTGCACCTCTGTTGAAAAGCAACCTTATCTGGAACTGTAGATGCTATGCCATCTATGGGCTGCTTTAGAGCACTGCCATGTCTTTTAAGACATCATACATAACTTGCTACATGCTAACATCTTAAGGTGTGTGAGAGAACAATATAAGAAGAGAAAACAAGGGTTCCGGGGAGGCATAAAAAAATCAGTATGGCACCCCCATCCTTTTTTATGTACACATTAAAAAGTAGCAGGTAGATTACGTTTCTGTTTGTTGTGTGCAAATTGAGAACAAGACACAGGCATCTTCATATACATTTCCTCTTTGATATTTTCAATAGAGGGTAGTGGTTGAAGGGGTACTGCACTGCCAACTTAAAAATGTTGAATCCAGGTGCAAACAATGATGGATTTTTTTGAAGTTTTTCTTCCAATCTCTGCATTTATTTCCAGACATGTCTCATGAAATCATAAAAACTTGAATTCTGATCATTCTTTAACTACCTATACTCAGTCTCCCTCTAACATCATTGGTTTCTTCTTCTGTCCACATTGACTCTGATCCATGAAATCTTATGCTGGAAAATAATAATAATAATAATAATAATAATAATAATAATAATAATAATAATAATAATAATAATAATAGCAGCTTGTCTTTAAGTTGTCCCAAAACATTGGGTTTAATAAACAAATCTCACAGTGCAACAGTGCCCCCTGGAGAACCTATAACAAAGTACTATATTTTAGTACTTTATTTGTTTCTCAATAGCCCTCCATTTAATTCTTTCTCCCTCCTACTGCCCTTCAATAGTAATAATGACCAACCATAAATTGCTTCCTGGCTGCAAATATATGTAGATTGAAAATGAAGAAAAAATAATGATTTAACATTACAACTCAAGTCCAATGAGGAGAGCTTACATGAAAAGAATGCATCAGTTCTGGAAGAAAACGCTATGCAGAATCAGAAATTACAGAACAGAGGCTAGCAGAATGTCAATTTATAATATGAAATAGTTATTTAGGAACATTAGAAGCTTTGCTATCCCTCTTCCTTTACATGGACAATCTAAAGCTGTGTGGAAAGGCATGATCTGAAACGGAATCACTGCTCAACAGCCAAGATATTACAGTGGAGTTTGGACTGGCCAAATGTGCCACACTCACCATCAATAAAGGATAAATAGTGAACATTGAAGGAATCAAGATGCTCTATGGAAATAACATCAAAGAATGGGATGGAAGTGCTCATTCTTCTGCAATGGAATTCTGGCACTGATGATAATATTACTTTATTTAAACGTATATGCCTCCCAACTCTCAGCAAGAGATAAAAGCAGCTTTTACAGATATTCCCACTCGAATTAACTCCTTGCTTTACCTCTAAAGTCTCACAAAGGTGTCTTCTCTTTATAGTGATTCAACACTGAGTTGTAATAGTATTTTGTATTTGATTTTCACAGGTAAATGTCACATTGAGACATGTAAGAAAAAATTGAGTTGAAAAGTTACATTTTCTATGACCTCCACCTACTAGACCAGCTTCCTTGAATCCAATAAAGTTTTAACTATATATTAAATTATATTGAATTATAGTAATTTCAGTAACAGTGGCTACAGAGCCAGTTTACTATAGTAGTTAAGGCATCAGCTTAGAAAGCAGGAGTCTATGAGTGGTAATCCCACTTTAGGGGCCCTGATGGTGCAGTGTTTAGAATGCAGTATTGCAGGCTAATTCTGCCTATAGCCAGGAGTTCGATCCTGATCGGTTCAAGGTTGACTCAGCCTTCCATCCTTCCAAGGTCAATAATATGAGGACCCAGGTTGTTGGGGGCAGTATGCTGACTCTAAACTGCTCAGAGAGGACTGTAAAGCACTATGGAGCAGTATATAAATGTAAGTGCTATTGCTATTACGCACAAAGCAGTTGGGTTACCTTGGGCCAATCATTCTCTTTCAGCCCCAGGAAGAAGGTAATGGCACTTCTGAAATCTTGCCAAGAACTCTGCAGTGACTTGTCCAAGCAGCTACCAGGAACCAAAAACTGACTCAAAGGCATATCCCCACTAAAACAGTAATTAAGTCTAATATTTAGGACAACTTGTTTCTTGATAATTTCCTGGGAAAAATAATATGCCAGTCATTTTATTATGTATGAAGTGTTATCAGACTTACATAGCTTCTATAAAACTGTTTTAAGCCAGTGTTAGGCTTAGTTCATATATTTCTTAACCAGAAAGGTATAAAAAGCAGCTGCTCAACATGTAAAAAACAGTATGTCCAATTTCCATCTTGTATAGATACCAAGCCCAGCTCTAGTAAGTCTAAAAATTCTGCAAGCATACAAAGAAACAATTTGAAAATATTAAGAACATATTGATATTGAATAATTAGATCATTTTAATGAGAAAAGTACATTGGTTGAAAGTAAACCTTTATATACACATACATATAACTTAGGAGTGTAAAATGTTATATATCATTAAGAATCATATTTTCTATATTATATAGGATTCAAAATAATGGTAAACACTTTATCTTGAAATATCAAACAAGGTAAAGAGAACTTTAATTTATATTTTATTGATATATTTAAAGCCTAAAGGCCAAGATCAAGACAAAATGCAACAAGGATTGAAGAAGCATTTGGAAATGCATTTGTCTGCATTCTACAATGGCCAAGCATTAAAATTAATGTATTCATATTCTAAACATAATATAGCTGAAGAGTTTTCAGAAAAAGACAGAAGTGTATGTGTGTCTGGACTTCTGTGCCCATGCGTGTATGGCACACACAGCCAAACTAATTTAAAATAGTTGAACCATCACAAATATTGTATTCTAATTGTAGATGCGCTAGGAAGCCTTTTAAAAATATGTATTACTTCAACTTCCAATTTTATGTAAGGTTCCCAGTGTTTCCATCCTAATTATTGATCAGGTCCACACTTTTTTTAAAGGTAGTGATTCTGAAATCATTAACCAATAATTAATTACTTGGGAAATCTTAACAAAGATGCAATGAAAAGTTTTTACCCTTCCTTCCCTCAAAAAAATAAATACATTAAAAATCTGATGGCTCCAGATTAGGTCATTTATATTTTGTAATACTTTTTAATGGTTGCAAACCTTTTTAAAGATATTTATAGTGAAACTGATAAATACTGTAATCTTTTGTCTAATTGTTAAAGAAACAAAACATGGCTGTGTAAATGTATGGAACTGAATAAATAAATATTCTCAAAACATACAATAACTGTAAATGTAATATAATCTATTACTAATCAGAAGGTTTATCAAGACTATAGTTCCTCACTATACATTGTGTAACTCAATTATATTTGGTCACTATTAAGAAGTGCTTAGATATCCTCAATATTTTTACATATCTAGTAAAATACAGAACAAATTTATGTTCATAATTCAAATATTTTCTTGTTACTGATTTATCTTGTTTTTATTTTAAGCAAGTAGGAAAAGATTGACTTGATTTTTGGTGAGTTAAAATGTAGGATTGCAATAGGGCATGCACATCAATTTAATGAATAAACATAAATGTAACAAAATAAGTGCCTAAACATTTTGACCTTAGTAAGGATTCTCATAGATGCTAAGTGATATCCTCTAAGTCACATTAAATATTCCCACCATCTTCAAAAACCAAGTCAGAGAAATTTACAGGTTACCATAAACAAATCCAATATATAAATTAACAGATTTGATGTCAATTATACTAAGCACATATCAATTGGTTTTCCACTTTGAAATTAAATTTAATCAAATTCCATGTGAAAATTCCTTAAACATTTGTTATCTATAATTTATCTATTAATGATATTTTTAATGTCGGAAAACAACATTTATCGCTGGCAGCAAATACACAACTGTTGGCAACAAATTGCATACTGCAACTTTCTAATTACATATGTATATGAGGAAGATATATGGTACTGTTAACAAAGAAAATACTCAAGGCAACCCTGTTTGTAATTCTGTATATCATGAAATATTATTATTGAAGTCTTACAATACAAATCTCCCACATTTGAACATAGGTGGAAACCAATAAGCAGAGATAAAAAGTATGTTTTTTACATTTCAGCTTTTACTGCCAAATAAGACTTGCTCTTGGCATCACCTTTTTTAATCTTCTGGTATCTAGCTTTCCAATTACATCAATAAAACTCATTTTATGCAGCAGTTTCTCCATTGTTAGCATGCTTTAATACTTTTTATTCAATTTTTTTTCACATTACCTTGTGTCATAATTCTAAATGTTTAATAAATGATATTTATTATGTAAAGCCTCCACTGTTTAGTGAAACATCTTTGCTGATTTGACACAGCAGTACTTAAAAGTGATTCCACAAAGAGCAACCTCATAGAATCAAACTTCATTTGAAATCACTTTTAATCTTATTTCATTTGTAAAATTTGAAGTGCAAAGACGGCAGCAATCTATATTCCTACAGAGACTTAATTTATACTGTCTAGAACAGGGGTGTCAAACTTGCTGCGTCACGTTGTCATTGCGTGATGTATCGAGACTTCCTCCCCTTCGCAAAATGGGGTGGGCGTGGCCAGCGCATGATGCATCTGGCCCGCGGGTCCACGAGTTTGACACCCCTAGTCTAGAACTTTCCTGTGCTTAACTGTATTTTCCTCTTGTTTGTAAATACGGGTTATTCTGAATAATTCGAGGCTTGAATAATCTGTCTTTAAAACAAGCTAATACATTGTCTTGTTTGCTTCATTGTAGTGCATACCTTACAAACCCCAAATAGAGCCTCAATTTCATCCCTTGCATTCACCCTTATTTGTTCCAGAATCTAATGCCTGCTCATCTAAATGCTAACATCCACTGTGGTCCCAAATCTCTTCCAATCTAGCTTTAATCTCTTTCAATTTTTTTCTTCTGAAAGAAAGTCACTAAACCCAGCCAATGAAAAGATGTGTGTATATATGTGTGTTTGGGTGTGTACACATACACACACATACACAGATGAAGTTGGAAAAAAATGTTTTGTTACAGTAAAAGCAGCCAGAAGAACTAGCACACAAGTCAGGCAATAATAACCCTAAAGTTTACAGTATGCAGTTTACAAGGAGTGGTTCTTTGCAGTTGAGGGTCTTATGAGATCTGGCATCCTGTGTCTTTTTGAGGCTTTATATCTGGTTCTTTCACAGGTTTTACTTCTTCCTCTGCCTTTGGTTTAGCCTATTAATAAAAGAAAAGTAGAAAAATGATGTTGCCTTGGGGGTACAATAAAGTAAATTTGAAATAATATCTATTTTAAAATGTGGCAATAAAGCTTAAGCTTTTCAATACACAGCCTTTGAGACAAGGTTAAAACCCCATCCTTCACAAGACTGTGTCACCTTCCCCTCTATCCCTAGCACTTCTCTTATCCTGAGTAAGAAAGAACCAATATAAAAACTGAACAATACAGATAACACTGGTGAAAAAAAGCAACCTGTTTGTGTTCTTACACTGTCCTCCTTTGGCCTTTTGGTGAGATCAAATGCAGCAAGGGATTCTGGGGACCACTGAGCATGCACAGCCGGAAATTCAAAAGCAATCGGCTCAACTAGACCATAGTTTGCTTTCAACTCAAGCTGAGGAGCCTCTGGAGGAATCTTCTGGAAGTAACTAGAAGAAAACCAATTTGAATGTTAGTAGTCCTAGTTCTTTTCCACGTAATTCTGTCTAGTTTAGGAGTAAATTAATGCTACACATAGCTCACATAATTTTAACTACATGCAATTCACAATCTGTACTCCACTTTCACAAATGTGACAGGTGCTAAACACACTGAAGATTATTTTTATAACCACATTACAAATAAGTCAAAACAGAATCCAAGACGAAGAAGGGTTTTAGAACTGGCTGAATGGAAAATTGATTCCCCAAATTACTTCATTGTGGCCAGTCAATGTTAGAGAAAAAAATCTAATTTTCATTATACTATACAAACATTATAGTTTAAATAATGTTAATTGTAGAATTAAAGAATTATTCTGCTCAAGGTAGAACTGCTTCATTTTTAGAAGTGATTAACATTGCAAGTCAGTCTCTCTCTCTCCCTCCTTTCCTCTCCCTCTCCCTCTCCCTCACACACACACACACACACACACACACACACACACAATTTCAGTGAAGAAACCACACGTTGTTTAGTTAAAAAAAAAGACAGAGAGAAAAGATGGGAAGAATTGGCAGGCAAGGAGGAGAAATGATGTACCTACATCGTACTGCAACTGTACCTGTATCAGATATTATCATATCATTACATTTGCATTCTGACATTATGGTGCCTGTTGTCATCGCTTTGTAACTGTGGCTTGCTGTAGTTGTCATTGCAGCTAGTATCTGGTTTGAGAAAAACTACTTTCCACAAGGTTCCCAAGGGCAATTTGTTGATGTAGTACCCTGATGCCAGTGGCAAACCTCAACAAAATTGTGCATCTGGATCAGGAAAGTTCCACTTTCCAGTGACATCCGCAAATATTTACTGTATGTCTGCACCATTATAAGGCAATAGATTTGAAGCAAATCTCTCACTGATCGATTTGCAATCAGCAATACTATCTCTAGCTAATTCCTTAATTCTAAGGAGTTTTAGTGGAAAATCTTAGAATAGCATTCCCTTAAAACATATTTGTAGAGTGGGGTGGGAACATTGCCTTTGAGCCAGGCTTGGCTCCTGGCGACTCCCACATGAGTCCATGCAGTTTTCCTAGTGGCATTTTCAGAAGTGGCCTGCCATTTACCTCCTTCCTAAGGCTGAGAAAGAGACTGACCAGTTCAGGGCTGCCAATTGACTTTCAAGATTAGGCCTCAGGTTTTCCCCCATAGTCTCTCTAGAATAATTTGTTGAGGCAGTCCAATAATGGGGTACGTAAATATGTTCTTTATTGGACTCACTTTTAGGGGATAAACGGGCATATATATCTGTACTGCTTTATGCAGACAATGTGATAATTCCATCAATGTGATAATTTCCATGAGAAAAGCCATGAAGTTGTCATTCCACTTTGCAAGGAGATTGCCTCGAGAATCACTTGGAAGTGGTAATCCAGAATTCAGTGGCATGGACAGTTGTGGGCATCTCATTGTATGCCCATGTAATATAGTTATTTCATGAACTGCAGAACTTACCAGTGAGCTTCTGTGTACAATCCAAGTGCTAGTTATTACCTATAAAGCCCTTCATGGCACAGAACTTGATTATATGAGAGACCGGTTGTTTTCTTTACTGTCTGTCCATACCATTCAGACAGAATTGGCATTCTCCAGTCCCATTTATTACCAGTGTCATCTGATGGGACCCAGGAAGTAGGACATCTCTCTCTCAGCACCTATCCTCTAGAATGACTCCCCTTTGACCTCATTTAAATGAGGCCTTAAAACCTGGCTCTTTCCCAGGATTTTGATTATAGTGAATGTCATTTCCCAAAATAATTGGTCTGCTAGAGTTTATGATTTTTTCCTGGATGTTTTGCCTTTATATTGTCTGAGATTATATGCCATCCAGAAATATGATAAAATTGGGTGGTCTTATCAATTTATTAAATATGTTAAAAAGACCAGACACTAAACTATATTTGTTTGAAAAAGATATTACAAATATACTTACATGAATCCATTTTCTCGCTGAGATTTTTCTAAGGCATTTTTCACTACAGTTCCTAATTTCAGAAAGAAGAGGTGTCCAGATGGCTTCGCTGTAGTCCCCGGCCCTTTGGTTTCACCATATTCTTTGCATAGTTTTTCTGCCTTGGCATAAACTTTACAAGAAAGCAAAGAGTCAGTCTACAGTCTTCCTACTTTTTTGTACAATTTTAATAAAGTGCAGCGCTTCACTTTATAGTCTATTGTATTCAGTCAAGATGCTGTATTCAGTCAATAAAATATTAAGACAGATACAAGGATATTAGGGAAGTTGGGTGGCAGCTACAATTATTTGGAAAAAGAACAAGTTTTGGAAAAAAGAGTATTGCTTTATGTTTATTGTTATGTTTTTCATTCAAAATCTGATTATAAAAACAAAACCACAATTTTTATGAACATATATTGTAATATATTTTTTAAAAAACAGGACACGATCGTCTCCCTGCAGATTAGACTGTCACAAGAAAATCTATCACAGTAATCCTTACACCTCTCAAGAATTAAAGTTCTGCTTTGATTATTCAAATGTATGATTTCTTGAGTATTTTTTCGTTTTAATTTTTAGAAATTAAAGAGGGGAAAACACTTTTTTATTCTATAAACTATGAAAGAGCACTTACATTTTTCTGCTTCTTGTAGAGACCTAATAGATTCGCCACATTTATCACTGGCCAAGAGGGTCTGACCATGGTAGCAAAAAGCCTGGGGAAAGCAAGACTCTCTTTAATATTTTTGGCATGCTCTGAAATTACCTTAATCCCTTACTTGCTTCAGCAGTGAGGGCAGAAGAGTGAAGAAGAGTGAACTTCAAGATTTGGAAGACACAGAGCTAAGAGAGAGCAATTAGCTGTTTCTATAGCTCTTACTGTTATGGTACTCTGCAAAATAAAGGCAGGCTGTTCTAGCTGCACATGTTCACCAACACATTTACAGTAGCAGAAGACTTTGATATATGGCAGTTAAGTACAATCCATCAAAAAAGAAAAGTACTTGTTTTATGTTCTCAGCTATCCTAGCACATAGCAAAAGAAAAAAAAACATGCATGAAAATGGGTATTTACAGGTGAAACTCGAAAAATTAGAATATCGTGCAAAAGTTCATTTATTTCAGTAATGCAACTTAAAAGGCGAAACTAATATATGAGATAGACTCATTACATGCAAAGCAAGATAGTTCAAGCCATGATTTGTCATAATTGTGATGATTATGGCTTACAGCTCATGAAAACCCCAAATCCACAATCTCAGAAAATTAGAATATTACATGCAATCAATAAAACAAGGATTGTACATAGAATAATATCGGACCTCTGAAAAGTATAAGCGTGGATATGTACTCAGTACTTGGTTTGGGCCCCTTTTGCAGCAATTACTGCCTCAATGCGGCGTGGCATGAAAGCTATCAGCCTGTGGCACTGCTGAGGTGTTATGGAAGACCAGGATGTGACAATAGCATCCTTCAGCTCTTTTGCATTGTTCAGTTTCATGTCTCTCATCTTTCTCTTGGCAATGCCCCATAGATTCTCTATGGGGTTCAGGTCAGGCGAGTTTGCTGGCCAATCAAGCACAGTAACCCCAGTCACTGAACCAGGTTTTGGTGCTTTTGGCAGTGTGGGCAGGTGCCAAGTCCTGCTGGAAAATGAAGTCAGCATTCCCATAAAGCTCGTCTGCAAAAGGAAGCATGAAGTGCTCCAAAATCTCCTGGTAGACAGCTGTGTTGACCCTGGACTTAATGAAGCACAGCAGACCAACACCAGCAGATGACATGGCTCCCCAAATCAACACAGACTGTAGAAACTTCACACTGGACTTCAAGCATTTTGCAGTGTGTGCCTCTCCATTCTTCCTCCAGACTCTGGGTCCTTGGTTTCCAAATGAGATGCAAAAGTTGCTCTCATCAGAAAAGAGGACGTTGGACCACTGAGCAACAGACCAGGTCTGTTTTTCTTTAACCCAGGTAAGACGCTTGTTTGTTGTTCAGGAGCGGCTTGACAAGAGGAATACGACATTTGAAGCCCATGTTCAGGATCCGTCTGTGTGTGATGGCTCGATGCACAGACTCCAGCCTCAGTCCACTCCTTGTGAAAGTCCCCAACACTTTTGAATGACCTTTTCCTGACAATCCTCTCCAGGCTGCGGTCATCCCTGCTGCTTGTGCAGCTTTTTCTTCCACACTTTTCCCTTCCACATAACTTTCTATTAATGTGCTTTGATACAGCACTTCGGGAACATCCAACTTCTTTTGCAATTACCTTTTGAGGCTTTCCCTCCTTATGGAAGGTGTCAATGATGGTTTTCTGCACAACTGTCAGGTCAGCAGTCTTTCCTATGATTGTGATTCCTACTGAACTAGACTGAGAGACCATTTAAAGGCTTAAGAATCCTTTGCAGGTATTATGGCTTAATTAGCTGATTAGAGTGGGACACTTTGAGCCTAGAATATTGAACCTTTTCACAATATTCTAATTTTCTGAGATTGTGGATTTGGGGTTTTCATGAACTGTAAGCCATAATAATCTCAATTATGTCAAATCACGGTTTGAACTATCTTGCTTTGCATATAATGAGTCTATCTCATATATTAGGTTCACCGTTTAAGTTGCCTTCCTGAAATAAATGAACTTTTGCACGATATTTGAATTTTTCGAGTTTCACCTGTATACTGTGCCATATTTTATTTCCTTATTTGACACAACACTGTACTGTTCCCTTGCGGAAACAGACTCATGAGGCAAATAAATGTCCATTACTTCAAATGGTTTAAATTTATCATTTACTGTTGTGTTTACTATTAATCGGTAAGTGGGATTTTTTCAAACAGAATATACATGAAAAATATACTTTACAGATAACAGGGAATGCTCTTTGAAAGAAAGCAGCAAATACCAATTTGCCAAACAGCTGGTTTGGTTCACTATTTAAAGAAAAGTATGCTTGCTTGAAATTCAGATAAAACTCAGATATGCAGATTTGGTCAATTAAATCTAAAGTCTTGAAGTTAAATCAAGATTAAATCAAAGGTCTACTACATTTCACTCTTAGTCCCAGGAAAAGCTTGTATGTGCAAATTAAAAACCACTTGTCTTCTGCTGTTTGTCCAATAAGATTAAACGGAGGTGAAAACTCCAGGCTGCACCTTTAAAACGTAGCATTTGATAGGTCCCAGGATGCATGTCTTCTCTGTCCCAAGGCCTGGCTTTTGGAATAGCAGTTTCCTGGTGATAAGAGCATTTTGGATCCTGCTGTCTTTTAAAGGAGTTCTGAAAGCCTGGCTTTTCCCCCAAGCTCTGACTCAGGGTATTGAGTGCCTTTAGAACACATCTATATTAAAAATGCTAAGTATATTGATCCCCTGGTGTCACTATGTTTTATTGTTTTGGATTTTATTGTTTCAGAATCATTATGGGTTGAGCTGCCTTTGATTTTATAAATACATGAGCTCTAAAAGACTTACCAAAATTGCTTGAATAACACAGATTGCTATTTTATATAACAATTTAATAGCACTTTGAAAATTGTTTGAAAATTGTTTTTAAAACCCTGAATACTTACATAAGCCATATAGAAGCATGACTTCAACTGAAGGTATTTTCTCCATTTCATTGTATATGCAGGATCCAAACTAGATAACGTTTGATCTAGGAAAAGATAACATTATTTTTAAAATAGTAACTATTCATTAATTTATTTGCAATCATCTTCATTTTAGCCATTGCCTATCCAATGCAGGATGAAGGCCTCTTCCGCATGTTTACAACCAATACCGTCCTGAGCTTTCTTTTACCAATTGGGCCTGCAATACTTGCTGATATTGTCGATCCATCTTGTATTTTAAAGCCCTGCTTAAAACCAGAACATGGTCTGTAAAGATACATTTGTCCATGAATCAGAGATATATTCCAAGCCATAAAAGTGAAAGATGTATGCTGACTTCTTGCCTTCAGTCACCATAAAAACAAGTAAATAATGATCAAGCTAGTTTATTTGGCCACAGATTTCATTTTTTATCCATGGTACTTCCCTGGTGCTCTGTCCACAGGTAAGATTCTACACCTTAAAACTGGTATCAAATATTAATCAACTTTTAAGTAAGTAATAATAACATACCTGCTTTTTGATAGAAATTGGCTGTTTCATAGGCCAGGGCTGCTATTAGACCAGGATTATGTTTCAGCTCAATAGCCCGGGCAATTGTCACTAAGACAAAAATAAGAAGCTATTGTAAACATCTCCTTGCATTCCATTTATTTCTCTATTTGTATAAACATGGACAATGTGATGACCCGGGGCGTGGCACAAAGGCAACACAGTCAAATAAGCAAGAAGTGTCCCTTTAATACCTCCAACTTTGCCTCCAATGTCCAAGTTACCTTCGGCTAGAGAAAAAAACTCTCCCAAGAACAGTCTTAAGTGGAGGAAATTGAGTCCGAAAACAAAGCACATACAAACTGTAAATAAAAATCCACACAAACCACGCTGCAGTAATGAACTTGACAGGGCAGGAGAAGGAATTGAAGACTTGAAAGCCCAGCAAAACACACACAGTTCAGAAGACACCAGGAACCCAGATAAGCCTCGAAGATACCAGATAATTCACGATTTGCTCCCAACAACTTTGCTATGCACAGCCTCCTTTTTTAAACACTGGGTTCCCAGCTGCAGCTAATGAAGGGAATCAGGGCCCTTTCCTCCCCCGTAAGCCACGCAACTCACGTTGCTCCCTTCTCTTTTCCTCCCTGCATGCCCTAGGATGAAGAAGGGGTAGGGCTGGGCCTTCCTCTGAATTCCCTCTCCCTTGCTCTCCCTCTCCCCTGCTCTGCCCAGCCAGCCTTTGCCCTTCCCCAGTTTCTTCCACAGCCAACAGAGCCACACTCCCACTCCCTGTCTGCTGCTCGGCCTCCCCCTCCGAATCAGATTCCGACAGGGCCATGACAGACAATTTGTTAAACGCATAAAAGCAGTATATTTCTTTCTCTTTTTTCTTACTTCTAACGTTGTGAGAACTGAGTTGAGACACCAGCCTATGTGAGAAGTGAATGTCTGCCTTGAATTTATATTCTAATGTTTGGAGAATGGGATTGTTGCATAAGCACATTGTTTTGTGTGTGAAATTATAATCAATTCCATTTCCATGTTCATTGTATGTATGTGTGGATAAGAAGTCCCTACAGTAGACAGACAGGAGGATGGAAATGGAAATGTTCCAATTCATGGGAATTTACGAATCTTGGGTCTGACTCAGATTCCCATGATGCCAGCATGCAAAGCAAGACTTCAATTTGCTGTGGCACATTGATAGTGGAGGTGGCCTGGATATCTGGAAAAGGGGAATGGTTACACTAACCTCATGATATAGATTCCCATCTGGTGAAGCTTGGTGTTAAAGCATATTTATTGTACAGGCAATGGTTTCACTGAGAAAACAGATGTTCTTAAATGTTCATAGGGAATGTCCAGGCACTAGAGTCAATGATGCTATCTGACTTCACTGACTTATGGAGTAGAGAAATGGAAGAGGCTATTGAAACCATTGCCCCTATGCAGTGCTATGGATTCCAGATTTCTTTTTTAATACTTTGTGAACATTAACTAATTAAAAAATGGGGTTACGCCTATATCGTAAGTAGTATAAGGCTTGCCATTTTCTGTGACACTATCGCATCCATCCTAAATAAAAAACTATTTTTGTTTTCTATGTGGAATTCTGCTTGTATAATGTGAGATATCTAGTAAAGCATCTATGCATAGGTTAATCTCTATCTAAGCAAATGCATGGTTGTCAATTACTTACTAAGCCAAAGATCTGCTGCCATTTTAAAACTTGGAACATAATTCCTAACTCACCACTTCATCGCTAGAGGAGTTGTTAGATTTTTAAGATTATCAGAGATACTTTTGCCACCTGTGCTGGACAAGTATTATGATATGTGGGTAGGCTTGCATTTTGGGATGTTTTTTCCCCTCTGAAATTCATGACGTGCCTGTTATTAAACAATTTATTACATTGTACTTTTTATTAATAATTCCATGGATGCTGCATCTGAAAGGAATTACGGGCCAACGTAATACATTATGTCTGACTATGTTCTACAATTTGGTTCTCCAGAGGAACAAATTGTTTTAAAATCCTCAAAGAGGAAGCCCCCAACATTTCTCAGATGCAAAGTTAGTAATATTGCATAAATACCTTCTTGTGCTTCAGCTTGACATTGGATAATATAGGAATCTATTAGTCGACCTTCTAAATCCCTTCCCTTTTCTACAGGAGTGATCAATTTAGGGATATGGCTTTCCTAAATGAAAAAAAAGCACTTCAGTATTGAAAACAGTGGCTATATTTAATTAACTAATGAAGCAACTAAATATTTATGAGAATTTAATAACTACGAAACATACCCACATGAAAATTGCAACCATTCTACCAGATATCTATCAATGATTTAAGAATCGCATCTAATATTTTAAAATCTCCTTTTTGGAACACTGTTTAAGGAAGAATTTTTAAAACTTTCTATCTAAGCAAGGAATAATGGGGAACATGTGCATCTACCATGTAAATTTCAAGGTGAAACAATTCTAAGAAGATAGTCTGTGCATTCTACCTGAGCATCTGAATCTATTCTTAACCCTATGAATTAAATAAGCCTTTTTAAACAACACGTGAATCCTAATGAGCTACTTCTAAGATGAGTACTAAGAGCTGTGCATGCTTCAGAAATGTTTTGGAAAAAATGTTTCAGAATCCACATATGCACTGCATATTTCTATCCATTATTCATTAATGCTACCTTTCTTTTTTCAGGCTTTTACGCCAGCTTTAAAAAATGCTATTTTAATCTTGCATTCAAGATTGCAAAAAAAAATGCAATGGGGGGAAGAGAATTGTTTTACCTTTAAATGTTTGAAAATCCCAGCTGCTATTTTCATACTGCGATGGACATCTTTTGCTTCATCTTCTGTTATGCTAAATGTTAGCAATTCATTAGTATTGAAATACTTCAGGAGTTTTAAACATCATCCATCAAATTTCTTAACATTATTGCTAGCCAAGTTCTTTTGCTATTTCTACAAGTGTTGTTTCCTTATTTCATATTTGCTCAGCAAATAATATATTTCTAAGAAATGAGAAAAACAATTAAATAATACAGAAAACAATTGTAAGCCTCTTTGGTCCATCTAACCCATTATTGTCTACTCTAGGATGCAGAATTGTGATGCACACTGCTGAATAAAAGTCTGATTATCACAGTACTCTTGTACTTTAACTGGAATAACTTCCAGCAAAACAGCGGCTAATGTTTTACAGGATGGAATGGAATGGAATGGAATGGAATGGAATAGAATAGAATAGAATAGAATAGAATAGAATAGAACAGAACAGAACAGAATAGAATTCTTTATTGGACAAGTGTGATTGGACACACAAGGAATTTGTCTTGGTGCAAATGCTCTCAGTGTACATAAAAAGAAAAGATACATTAGTCAAGAATCAAGAATCATGAGGTACAACACCTAATAGTCATAGGGTACAATAAGCAAATCATACTAGGAAACAGTCAATAAAATCATTAGGATACAAGCAACATTACAACCATACAGTCATAAGTGGAAGGAGAAGGAAGGATGGGAGGATTAACAGTAATAGTAAGGCAGACTTAGTAAATAGTTTGACAGTGTTGAGGGAATTATTTGTTTAGGCATTCGTTATTTAATCAAATTAATTAAATTACTACATAAGGTATTCATTACTAATCCAAATGATTTATTTGGTATCTAAAAGCTAAGACAGTGATACCAGCCAGGTTTCCTGCAACTACAGGTAGTCCTCAACTTACAAGTTCATTTAGTGACTGTTCAAAGTTACAACAGCACTGAAAAAAGTGATTTATGACCATTTTTCACACTTGTGACCATTGCAATATCCCCATTGGGATCAACATTCAGATGCTTGGCAACTGGTTCATATTTATGACCATTGTAGTATCCCAGAGTCACGTGATCACCCTTTGCCAGCTTTGGACAAGCAAAGTCAATGGGGAACACAGATTCACTTATATCATTGATTTAACAATTGCAGCAATTCGCTTAACAACTATAGCCAGAAAGGTTATAAAATGGAGCAAAACTCACTTAACTGTCTTGCTTAGCAACAGAATTGTTGGATTTTGTAGACTGAACTACTAAAATACATAAATCAGTTTTCTAAATAAATCAACTGCTGATTCTCGGGACAAGTAAATCACCTTTCTGGACATATTTTGAAAAGAAGATGTCATTCATGTAGGACATTACATAAGGAGAATATTCCCAAATAATTAGACAAAAATTATTACTCTCTTTTACAATCTGATATTGCAATTCAAGCATAAGGCTGGGCCCATGCAGTTTCACAATAGGAAAGTTGAAGACTGTACAGATTGAAATGGTTTTACTCCCAATAGCAATTTAGCCTGCAATCCTATGAACAGTTTAGCAAAACCAAACCCACCAATTTCAAATGGGCTTAAGGTATGTTTTTAATCTTCTGACATTACTCTAATTAAAGTGAAAATACTTACTCTTCCTTCCCAGCTAATCTTGATGCATATTTAGTGTACCACAAGGCCACATTAAATCCCATAGAAACTAATTCAAACACAGCATCTTGCTGGGCACTAAGGGAAGAAAGGAAAACAATCTGAATTTTGCAGAGTTTATAACACTTCTGAAGTACAAAACTTTGCAATACTTCCACTTATCTTTTAGACATAAGACACAATGCTACCAAGTATCTTTTCAGGAATGTCACATTGAGTTCAAAGAGTGCTGCTTAATTCTTTTTCATTCCTTCCTACCCCAAATCATGGGAGCAAACCTCCAAAGTATTGAAATGTTTACATAGAACTTAAACAGCTTGAAAAGTGGAATTGTTCTGACTGAATTAATTCGTGTTTTGTTTTTGTCTGGTCAGGAATGTCCAGAGTACAGTGTTTTTACAGTTCTTCCCTTCAGAATGAAAATACTGAAGTAGCAGTCAATCAAGTTACCACCATTCTTTTAAAACGTTTAACTGAGCACTACTATTAAACTACAAACAGGTTTTTTTATAGAAATGGAAACTTTGCTTGATCCAATATAATACTAAAAATCATCTTGAACTAAAATTAATTTATCTAAGTATATACTGTCGCAAAAGGGCTTGTTTTTAATTATACAAATCCCAAGGAGATATGTTAAGAAATAATTACATTAAAAATTACAAAACATATATTCACTTCTAAGTATCACTATCTTGCCAGTAATATGGACAATAATTTTATTAATCAGTTGTATTTGTATATACAATATAGCCCATTAGACAATGAAAAAAGAAAGATAAAGTCATAACAAAAATCACACATGGAGATAATTGCAAACTAAGATTTCAGCTGATCCCACTGATAAAATATGTTTTGTTGTAAGATGGCTCTTTCAATGTATGAAAGAAATGTAAGAGCATTTTTTAAAAATTCCATAACATCATCTTGGTAACCCATTAAGTTACTCTTTGTACTGTCTGATTTTTTCAACATAGACTACCCTCTCCTTGAATGGCTGGGTGGACTGGACATTAACATTTGAACGACTATAAGTCCATGTATTTGCCATATGCTAAATAAATACTCTTTGTACTAAGAACTACCTTAAAATTTGAAAAGCATACTATATGTATACCTTGGTATTTGTCCTTGCAACGTGTCTGTCCATTTAAAATTCTGGATGTATCGCAGTTTGCTATCCTGTGAAGAGTTATCCAGGGCAAATATAAAGCCTGTTAAAATAATGCCAATATTAAAATAACACATCCCCTACAAATCAAAATGTACTTTAAATAATCATTTTGTCTTCAATGTTTTTTCTTTATTTTTTTCTACTGATAATGTGACTTAATATAAAACTTTTTAACATTTAAAATGCCTGGTATTCAAAATTAGCCTCAGGATTCCTTTTAGCTGATTAGGGATCAGTTTTACACTACACTTGAGGGTCATTTCAATAATTTCTTTGGTTAAATTCAAAGTAATTGACATTCCACCCTCAGAGCAACATCAGACAAAGAATTCTAGGAAATGAGCCCAGTAAGACAATGCACTAAGTATAGGGGGGGAAAGAAAGAGAATGATGCTCCCTTGTGTCAAAAGAAGTTGATGCAAATGGAAAGCCCTTCTGCTCATGTGGGGGGTCTTACATTATCCTGTATCATTCCAGAAGCCCTCCCAATGTCTTCTGAAAGACAGGGGGAACAGATGGTGAAGCCCCATTACATGGAAGAGATTCAGTTTATATATTATAACATACAGCATATACTCTATACATACTAACTGCAAATTTGTTTTCCAAAAGATAATCTTTACGTAGCTAAGGCTGCATTATCTAGACTCCATTTGTCTTTTGGAAAACCTCCATGTACTCCACCCTAGAGGTTGGTTGGTTAGACAGCCTGTGAACTATTATTATTGTTGAGTGTTTATTGGCTTTTCCGTGGCAAACATTATAGGCTTTTGCTATTTTTAATGGAGAATTTTAATAGGCTGTTAGCCATTCAAAGTTGCATTTGCAAGACAGGTGGCCAGATAAATCAATTAAATAAAGATATTTCAGTACATTTCACGATTTGTACATGTGCAAAAAATTCAACCAGAGTTTGCTATTTCATCCCTCCAATTTAACCGATTTGTTTTATCATGTGCTTCGATTACTAAAAACAATAACATCACTGAAAACCCCAGGATTATCTTCCACAATATATTCATAACAGCAAAACTGTACTTGACCATCAATTATGCCTGGCATCCACTCAGGAAAAAGATTAGCAGCACTGTATTCAGAGAATTTTGCCCCCCCCACAGAAGCCTCTGAGAAAAAAGGCAATTCTGTAGTTGTTTATTTCATGAGTGGGTATGAAGGAGCAGTGGTGTTTCCCTTTCCTTGCATTGCTGTGGTGAAAAACAGAAGAAACCAGGGAAATGTGTGTGATTTCTTTCTTCTTTCAAAGCTTTTTGAAAGAATTAATGAAAACATTTTTGATTTCTATAAAAACTTTGGACAAATAATGAAATAGTAGGCAATATTCCTTCTTTTTAATCCTTTTGCAGTTTTCTGCAAATCAGAGACACTTTCATCTTCCTTGTGTTCTTTAGTCATCAAAATGTCTTGGAAGTGGAGCTAGAGAATTGTCACTATCATAATTAAAATAATACCAGAATTAGATGGCCAGTTCCATTTCTGAAATCAAGGAAAAATATCTAACTTGAAAATTAAAAGAATAAGCTCTCTGCTCACATAAACAGCTCTGTGATAAATATAGTCTGATGGTTTTCCACTAGTTACTGAACACACATTAAGCATCTTTGATCAATCACAAAAGCAGCCTTTGGATCACTGATAATGTGTATCAGTGCCCTATTTCTACACAATGTCGTGAAATTTCCACAAAAGGAAATGCAACCTTTTGGAAAACAAGGATTATAATTAATATGGAGAAAGGGGGGAAATGTCTGAAAATAAAGTAGCCATGGCATTGTGCAGTGCGTCAATGACATGGGCTTGGTTGGGGATTTTCTATTTTCTTCCTCTTTATCAGTGGGTGAGGAGCTGTTCTTATTTTTAAAGAAAAATATGTGAAGTGTTTTTTAAGATTTAAGCTCTAGTTTTACACTTTGATTTTTGTGTTCTCACACTTCACATTAGCAGCTTTTACTTCACCATTATCAGGTTTTGGCAATTGGGTCACTAAAATTTAACGGCATAGTCAGAGCAACTTCACCCTCCCAAATAATTGAGCTTTTTTTTACCTTCCAAGAGTGAAAAATAGGAATCAGTTGCATTTTTCATCATATCTGGATTACAACTTAAATCAGTAAAAAGTTCCAGGAGTCGTGCTCTTGATAACCTTAAATCACTATATTAAAGGGGAAAAAAGACCAAAAGATATATCAAAGATGTGCACTATTTTCTCATATTAACTTACATTTTGCATATGTTCTTACAATCACTTACTTGCAGATTTTTGTCGCAGCTGGAGTTGTGGCTACTCCATAGTAATTGAATGAGACAGGAGCTGTAGCCTTTAAAGGGTTTCGATGAAACCAATGAGTCATTCTCTTCCTAAAAGTTTAGAATACAGCAAGACTAAAATAAAGAAGAGAAAAAGTTACTGATTCTATATATAACTACAAATACAACACTTAAAAGTCTGGTTATTTAATACATTACAGTTTTCTATGGAAAGATATTGACACACACATATGCACATATTTGTTAGAGACAGAAAATAAACCTAACCAGATGTTTAAATAAACATATAAAGGATTGACCTATATGAAATATTATATTAGTTGTGGAGTACAGCACTGATTAACAATTGTGGAAGAAAATCATTTGTTTTAAGAATAATCAATACAGTTATTAATTCAATTTATATAACTGTTTCTATCACATATGTGACTCTAGGTGGCATAATACGAGTAGTTACATCTTGTTTAGTATTAATATTAGCAATAAACATAAACAATTAAAACCTAAAACTTTTTTTAAAATTAAAATTAAGGAAATGCAAATCTCAATAGAATTTTGAGAAGCATTGTAGATGCTCCTAATGATGACCAGAGTTTGAAAGCATTTGCTCCTTTTCAGGAAGTACTAATTTTCATTCAGTTTGCCAAAGATGAATGGGACTATGGATATGATCTGGGTATAGAGCACTTCTGCTATGGGTCACATTATTTTCACATGATTAACAGCCAGTTGTTGCTTCTCCCTTAGAGTCTGCTGAAAAGAAATATGTCTGCAGAGATAATTGAAGTTCACTTAGCTAATAGAAGAGAAAGTAGAGCTATTTGTAACATGACCAACTCTAAAATATAACATTGTAAAATACTGACTAGTGTTATTTATGAATTTAAAATATGTTTTTCTACTGAGGTCTACTTTCTGTGTGTTAAACATTTTTTTCCAAACAAGAGTTATTTGGCTGTAGAATCCAAACTATCAATCATTAATAACTTTTTACTTTCTAGTATAACTTTCAGAATAGCTTCATAAAATAACGGCTTTAAGCTGTTTTCTGCAGAGCCTTTGCATCCCTTAATATTGTAAAATGTCTTATGATTGCTAAGACAAACTGTTGTGTTGTCAGAAATGTATGCAGATATGTTCTGAGTGCTGGGAAAGAGAAAATGTCTTTCATGAAGAACAATGAAGTTCTTATGTTGTGCAGTGGTGTGTATAGTTTTTTTTAATGACTCTTTTTCACATGTTTATTATTTTTATACTTTTTTTTGCTTCTCCCACAGATTTAAACATCAGATGACATCACTGCTGTCAGCAGTGGTTGAAACTTTCATAAGAACACTATGTGAAGAATCTTGGAAGTCACATCTTTTTATCTTTTTCTTTTCTTCTATTTTTCAACTTTTTTCTTTCTTGTACTTTTTTCTTTCTTTTTTTTCTTTATATTCATTTCTGTTAGTTTTTATCTTTATATTTAAAGTTTAAAAGTTTTAATTTTATATAGAGACAATCAAGAAAAGGAACTGGACATGGAACAGCTGTGACAAGCAATCCTAGATGATGGCTTTTTTTATGAGAGTTACAAAGAAGATTGTGTCCGGATTCCTCCAATACTTAATCTGTCTGAGATAACTTCAAAGTGAAATCTTTGAAGACTCTTTTTAAAGTTGTAGAAAAGTTTAATCTTGGCTTCTTTAAAGCCAGGTGATGAAAGTTGAAATTCTGCAATGCCATAAAAATTATGTAAAAGTCAGGACTATGCAGAGCAAAAAAGAAAGATTACAAAGTTGGACTATTTGACCAGTGATAAACTACATTGCTATTTCTGATATCTCCCAAGGGACTTTTTGCTGAACTAGGACTGTGGTAGATGAAGATGGTTTCTGCATTGTATATAAATTAGGCTGAGGGGAGAAGAGTTTTTTTATTTGTAACTTTAAAAGAGAGTTAAAAGCTAGCATATTAGTTTATGTTTGGTATGATGAAAATTGGCCATTGTTGCCTTTTTCTTTTACCTTTTTTCTGCAGATTTTGAATATTTTTTTCTTCTAGTTTAGTTTGTCTTTGTTTTTATTACATTTACTAAAACTTCAATCAATTTTTTTTAAAAGAAAAAATTCATATTTATGTGGGACAAAGTTTTTTCCTTCTGTCCTTCCTTGAAAATGGTTGACAGTTGCTCAACTCTTCTAGATTGAAGAAACACTTTGTTAATGACAGACATATCACTGCCTCTTTTAAGCAGGAAAACATATACCTTCAAGCATTAATTATCCAGTAAATATAGAACCAGTTATTTCTGAACATTTTAATCTGCCAGGAAAGGCCAAGAAAGGTTGGCCCTCACTTCAGATGTACTCTTCATCATTGAGATCCAAAAATTGAAGAGAATTCAGAACTGTAGGGGTTGTCATGGTTACATCATCAGTTTCTGTTCCAAGAGAACATAAGGAGCCAGTATACTCTACTACAATGATGAACTGGGACACAAGGGATTCAGATTAAAATCACTCAGATGCACAGTCCACAGAATTTGGAACCAATCAATCTCTAGGTTCAACATATCTCAGATGGTTCTCAAGGGAATAAAATGAATGGAATCCCCTTCTGTCAGGCAAATTGAACAACCAACAATGAATTTCAGGTTGAGTGAATTTGCTTTTATCTGCAAAGAACAGCAATTTGCCAGAACAAACTCTCAACTGCTAAGTGTCTCCACTCCCATCATTCTATTGCAGAAAAGCTGCCTAGTGCAGAAAAACAATGTTGGCCTGTTCTCTATGGTGGAGATCTTAAAATAATACATTCTTATTTTAATTGTCATAGTATATTGCTCCAAGTAGACTTTAGTCCCTTCTTGATCTGACTGCCCCATATTATTTCCATTTGCACAGAAATTACAACAACCTCTGAAAAAGTAACTTGTGACCCATCTTTGAAGTCACTGTGATCATGTGATCACAATTTGAGTGCTTGGCAACTGGCAACATCTACTATAGAAGGAAGAATTTTTTGGGGCATAGTATCATATCCCACTTGTTTTCAGAATTAACAGGATAATTTATTTTGGAATTGCTATTGGGACTTCATAGCTGTCAATGTTATCCTCCTAAATGAGCTCATCTTTATTTTTTAGGATACCAACCTGATCTAATAATCTTGAAGGAATAAGTTTAAAATCTCATATCAGAGGAGAGTGTAATTTCTATTCAGTACTCGTTTTAACTTCTGCTGATTAAAAAGTCCTTCAAGAATGACTGATTTGTGTAATATTATATTGTATCAAACTGGAAGACTTAAGAATGGAATGGATTCTTTGGATCCAGGGTAAGACATACTGTACAAGTAGTCCTTGATTTACAACTACAACTGAACCCAAGATTTCTGTGCTAAGCAAGACAGTTTTTTTGCCCAATTTTATGACCTTTCTTGCCACTGCTGTTAAGTGAATCACTGCAGTGAAGTGAGTAAAATGCTTACTAAATGAATCTGGCTTCCCCCATTGACTTTGCTTGTCTGAAAATAGCAAAAGGTGAACACATAACCTGGGATACTGCATTGTAATTTTGAATGGCCACTAAATGAATGGTTGTAAGTCGAGGATTACCTGTATTATATAGCCTTAGATATTTTCCCAATGCAATACAGTAAATAAGTCTGCCTCCTTTCTCTAAGTATTCCATAAGAAAATTCTGACATTGCTTGATCAGTAGTCCCAGAAAGAAACTTGAACAAGACGAAGATTTTCCTTGTTGTTTATCCTGCCTTGACTACACGTAGTCATAGTAATAAATCAAAATATTCCCATGTTGCGGTTCAAACACAACAGCCAAAATCTAAAACTCTATATAAAGGAAAAGAGGCAAGGTAATACTCCTTCATATACAGATAGTCCTCGACTTACATCCCCAATGGAGCCCAACATTTCTGTTGCTAAGCAAGATAGTTTTTAAGTGAATTTTGCTCCATTTTACTACCTTTCTTGCCATATTTATTAAGTGAATCACTGCAGTTAAGTGAGTAACATGGTTAAGTGAATCTGTCTTCCCCACTGACTATGCTTGCCAGGATACTACAACCATCCAATACATTGCCACTTGCCCAGCATCCAAATGTCGGTCATGTGGCCATGGGGATGCAGTAGTGGCCATGAGTGTGAAAACTGGTCATTAAGTCCCTTTTTTTAGTGCCACTAACTTTGAATGATCACCAAACAAATGGTTATAAATCAAGGACTACCTGTATTGAACTTTTGCTTTAAAAAACAAAAAACGGAACCTTTAAAAAGAGCTTGTCTCAGTGCTCGGAAATTCTGCCCATCATATATTATAACACACAGGCCTTCTCTGGCGTTACAGTAACTGAGCTTCCTCCCTAGCAGACAGCAAAGCGAACAGCTCCACGTCCAGCATTAATCCAAGCCTCTCCCAAAAACATATTTGATCTCCGCCTTCTCTGCTTAGGGTGGAGCTGCTCTATTTACCTTCTCGATTTCCAGCGGACTCTTGTCAGCAGCAGCCACTGCCATACAGCTCTACGGAAATTAGTTCAGGAGGTGGAGCCGCATCCCCAGAATTATGAAAGGAAGGCGGCAAGGCCCAAGCCCACCTCTCGGGGGCTCTGCTGAAAAGCAAGCCCAGCCAAGCTTCCCTGCGAGGGAAGAGACTCGCCTCTTCCAGCCTTCTTCCATTCGACTGGCAAAAGCGTGGGGCCTAAACCCATTTCAGCAAGCTATTCAGTTTGGGGATAACCTCGAATAAACTCATCTCTCGTTTTCTCTCCGGCTATCATCAATTACTTTGCCAAGTGCTGGTTTGAGAAGGGTTCAGCTATATTGGAAACCTGGTGCTCCCTTGTGCTTCGGGATTAGTAGTCCCACTCTCATTGACAGGGACTGACAGGCCTTGGAATCTATATATTTGAAAGACGCTGCGCTACAGCGAAGCACACTGATGCCAGTTTGTAGCAATTCCCAGCTAAACTCTTAAGCACAACCGACTAGGTACAAGTAGGAAGCAGTATGCCAATCCGAATGGGCTTTCCATCGGATATGTAAATCCGGCTTCTTTGGGTTTTCACCCACTGTTTAAAAAATGCACCCCAACCTTATTCGTTTGCTGAGGTCTCAACGGGACTTCCTTAAGCCTCAAAGTCAGCCTCTTTCCCCATACTGATCGTTGGCACTTCTAAGTAGTCTCATTGATTATAGGGAAGGAAGCCCCGCTGGGTTTACAGGCCAGAGGCCACGCCCACTCATAGCTGGCAAGCCTCATTGTTCTCTGCGTTAAGTACAACTGCGATGTAAACATCCCGAGTAGCTTGCCAGGGACTAACCCTTTATTTTCTCACACTCCCTACGCGCTGTTTAGCCCGAGATTCTATGTTCATATCCCCTTCCTGAAAATACCATCCTAATTTCCTCAATTAAGACTGCACCCACTTTAAAACGAGCTGCTCCCGTACTATATAAAGTATCCACATTTCCTCCATCTCTGTTTATAGCGACATCAAGCCTGCTTCTCTTCTATTTGCCTAAAGGGCTTCTGTTTACATCTATTTTACAGAGTCGCCCTCCCCCCCAAACTTTTTCCTGTCTTGGAACACCAAACAATAGGCAAAAGGACGCGACGAACAAGCGGAGGAAGAACAAAGCAGTCCGAGTTAAAACGATTTACCATGTTCACAAATGGTTTAAGGTTCAAGTCTTGCAACAAAGGCGGAAATGATTGGTTTAGTTCTATTCCGTTCTCGAAATTGTGCTGTCATTGGAGGTCGAGAGGTTTGTGGAACGTGATAGTAAAATGAGAGTAAGAAATCTTTTAGAGGAAAAGCGGAAAAGGAGAAGTAATAGCTACTTAAATATGGTTTTGTCCTTAAGTGGCCCAGAAATATCCAATTGATCGTGTATATATAAGAATAGACGAAATAAAGCTTAAGAATGCAAGGACGTGGGGAAAACAACAGCCATTGGTTTCGAAATTAACTCTCAATTGAGCATATTTCACAAAAGAATTAAAGGTAAATCACTACACTGAATGCATTTAATTCCATGACCAACTGTCTGTGCAAGGCTGGACGGTGGAAACAATCGGAGAAGCAGGAAGCCGCTAAGATTCATCACTGCCAGCGTTCAGGTGCAGTATAAGGAGAGAAGACAAAATACAAGCGCCTACGATACAATAAATAGAAGCTTCCTAACCACTCACCCACCTCGGAAGATTCTCTAGTCTATGCCAGAGATCCAAAAATTGTAGAGGAGTTAAAGGATAACTTCTGTAGGGTGACCTCGGCAATAAAAAAAAAAACCAAGGAAACCCGCCCGATTCCCTAGGCGCCAATAGCCGAAAATCACGTGACCTTCCTGGACCTGGCAAGATCTCGCGAACCGGGCGGAAGCGCTTCGCGTGTAATGGTAGCAACGAAATGGAGCCGGGCGGGTCTCGTCTCGCCAAGGCGTGAATGAAGGAAGGAGTGCATGGTTTTTCTATGCCAGCTCAATTACTCGACGAAGCAGAGGGACTAGCTGACTCCGAAAGTCAGTATATAAGGAGCTGGTGGAGAATGATGGAAATCATCATTGCTTTCTTTGCACCTGTTACATGTTCCTAGATACAGAAAAGTAGTGATTAATCAGGTCCCCACCACCACCCTTTTGTTGGCTTACTTAGAGGCGTGAAGGAGAAAGTGCGGTGAGTGTGCAAAGCCAGAGGGCCACCAAAAGGGATGGCAGCCTGGCGGACCTGATGCATCTGACTTGTGATGATGAGAGGCGGCGGCAGCAGCAGCAGCAGCAGCAAGTGAGCCTCAAGAAAATTTAAAAGCATCTTTTGGTGACGCAACGCATCGCATCAAAAGGCTATTGGCAAGGGGCGTTGTCAAAGCTAGTGCGCATAAAAGCGGAACCATTCTCACCGCATGTAAGTCGAGGCAGCTATACTCCAAGCAAGAATATGTGAGGCTTGATTTTCCCCGTCCCAATGCGAACTTGGAATTTGCAAAAGCTTTTCCTCACAGTTCAGGTAAACGCAGAGAATAACAAGTGTGCAGAATACCATATATATTCCTCTCTTTCAGGATCATAATGAAAGAATTCATAATGCACATGCATTCTGTAACAGCGTGCTTCTAGGTGCAACACATTGAAAGCCACGTTTTTTTTAAACGGGGTGATGTTTTCTGCTGTCTTGGGGCTTTTTCGAAAGTTCTGCAGTTTTCGGTTGTAGCGGTTTGCCAGAGGTTGCCAATTGTCTGAAGTGTAGGGTTTCCTGCCTAAGCAGAGGATTGGACTAGAAGACCTCCAAGGTCCCTTCCAACTCTGTTCTGTTCTGCTCTACTCTACTGTAACTTTACAAAGAGGTATATATTACTTTTGCTGGAATAGAAGCTCACAAGTAACCAAGAAGCCCCTTCTCCGAGGGTCGCCTTTGCAAGTTTACAACAGCTTCGGTTTACGTACGCACGCGCAGACGGGAGCCAATAGCGTCCCCAGTTCCGCTGCGCAAAGCAAGGCAAGGAAGGCGGCGTTGGGGACAACCGACCATGCTGGGGGGCGGGGCCTCGCTGCCAGGTTTGGATGAGAAGGCAAATGGGCTTGGTCGGGGAGTGAGCGGCGGGTGTTGCTTGGACTGGAGCGAGCGGCCGTTGCCCGGCGAGACCCCTCCACTCCTCGATCTCCCGGCTCCCATTCCCCGGCGCGGCCGCGGATGAAGATGGAGCCCTAGCAGCTGGGACCATGTCGGAAGCGACTCGGAGCCTTCTGCAGCGCTGGGGCGCCAGCTTCAGAAAAGGGACCGACTTCGACTCCTGGGGGCAGCTGGTGGAGGCGATCGACGAGTATCAGATGTGAGTGGGGACGGGCGGGCGGAGGCAGCTTCAAAGGGTCGGGCTGGTTGAAGAGGGGAGCTGCTGAAGGCGAAGGCGGGAGTGGTGGCGGGGGAAGAGCCCCTGGGTGGGGCGAGAAGTTGGGGTTCAGGCACCCGTGGGGCTGGGTGCGGGTGGCGGGTCTGGGCGGAGCCCCGAAGGGGTGACCTGGAGGGCAGGCAGGCGCTACAAAGCCTCTGGGTGGGGCGAAGGGCAGCTGCAGGCGGCCGAGGGCGAAGGGCTGCTTCAGAAAGACTGCAAAGGGGAGAAGTGGGTTGTGCGAGGGTCCCTCTGGTCGTAAATACTTCGCATTGGAAGGCTTTTGTCTGGCGCGAAAGGGTCTGTGGACGAAGGGAAGAGGGGGCTATGCGTCGAGGCTACAGAATTGGGGAAGGGTCGCTTCCATTGCTGCCCCGCGTCTGCGTCTGAATACAAGATGCAGAAGGGAGGATGCTGAGGTTCTTGCTGTCGATCTGCATCTATTGCTGCTTTGAAATGTAATGCTTTTTTTAAAAAAAATTAAAACATAAATGCCAACAAAATGATTCTGGTAATGTTATTATGATGCTTCTCCAGGCTCTGAACGGTTGGGTTTTTTTAGGTTGGGCAGCTTTGGGATATCTGACGGAAGTTTCGGCCTTGAAAGCCACCTGTTGTTTCTCGATCATTAATCTGAACTTTGGGATTCTTTCAGGGTCATCTCTAGCACTACCAGATGTATAATGTTAGTACAAATGGGGGGAAAAAAGAGATTCTGTGGATTAATTGCTTCTGTTTCTGTGATTTAAAATTGGGTATTTGGCGGCTTCAGTCCAATTCCTAACAAGTCATAATAAACCTAGGTTTCCATATAGTATTTGGCTAATTTTTATTGAACTGCCACATGAAAATATTTTGTAACATTAACAGCTTGTTAGGAAGCAATTAATCTATTGTCTGGTGTTGCTTTTGAAAACTCTCATGGTTTCAGAAACCTCATGGTTAGGGAAGGAATTTAGCTGAGAGAAAGAACTTGGCTCTTGGGGGGAAATTAATATTTCTTTGGCTTCTGACCATTATATATCATATTGAGTAGTTGATATCCATTAACTCTTTTGCTTTCAGAGTATGCAAATTTGTTTTATTTATTTCCAACACAAAAGTGTTCTCCCTAAATGGCAGTTAAGGAACACTTGCATACTATTTTTTGCTTGCTGAAACTACTCCAAGACCTCCAAGACTAATATATGTTATGCTACAACTTCATGATACTTACTTCTGACTACAGCTTAGTGAGTGCTCTTATAGCCCTGTTGGCTCAGAATTGTAAAATTATATTGCACATGTCTAATAAAAGACCAGACATTTATATTTAACTTTTTATAGATTAAAAATAACCTGAGCAAATAGGAAACAAAAAAAAATATTTGTTGCTTTAATTAAAGTAGAAAATTAAGCTGGGAGGGAGGATATTGAACGTGTAAATGTTTATAGCATTGCCCTTGCCCATCCAGTTGGAATGTGCAACATTGTGTGAAATCTTGATCTATAATTGTATGCATTTCTAAGAGCTTTACTGGATCAAGGGCCATAGTTATGAAAATCTTTGAAAGGCTTGTGCTGTCCCACCTGAAAACCATCACGGATCCTCTGTTAGATCCCATGCAGTTTGCATACTGAGCAAATAGATCGACAGGTGATGTTGTTAACATGGCTCTGCATTACATCCTACAACACCTTGAATCTCTAAATACCTATGCAAAGGTCCTCTTTGTAGACTTCAGCATTCAATACCATCATTCCAGACACTCTTCCAAGTAAATTAAACCAACTAGCGGTACCTGAACACACTTGTAAGTGGATCATAAGCTTCCTAACAGACAGGAAGCAGCATTTGAAGCTAGACAGAATCACATCCGATTCCTGCACAATCAGCACAGGGAGCCCCCAAGGCTGTGTGCTATCTCCTCTTCTCCCTATATACCAATGACTGCATCTCAAACAATCCACCTATTAAAATATTGAAGTTTGCTGATGACACAACAGTGATTGGTCTCATTCGAGACAACGATGAATCTGCATACAGACAGGTTATACAACTTGCCTTGTGGTGTAACCGGAACAATCTAAAACTGAACACACTCAAAACCATAGAAATGGTGGTAGACTTTAGAAGAAACCCTCCTATACTACCACCTCTTACAATACTAGACAACACAGTATCAACAGTAGAGACTTTCAAATTTCTAGGTTCTACTATATCACATGGCCTAAAATGGACATCTAACATCAAAAACATCAAAAAAGCACAACAAAGAATGTTCTTTCTGCGCCAACTCAGAAAGCTCAAACTGCCCAAGGAGCTGCTGATACAGTTCTATAGAGGAATTATTGAGTCTGTCATCTGTACCTCTCTAACGGGTTTGGTTCTGCAACCCAACAGGACAGACATAGACTTCAGAGGATAATTAGGAATGCAGAAAAAACAGGCCTTATTTTTTTTTCGAGCCCCGAAAAAACGGCTAGGACATCTTTTCGGGGGTGAATTAATTTCTTCCCCCCGCGCACCAGCACTGTCTCCAACAACAGCATCTGAGTGACTCCCGCTTTTCCCCCATCCCCGTAACAACAGGAAAAAAAAGATTTTGAGGTACCAGGAAGCGCTGCGTGGTGCATTTTGGTTTAATCCAGAGTGGCTGGGTGGGTGTGAGAAGAGCCGAGCGAGCGTCTCTGCTGCTGCTACCCTTGGTGCTCCAGCCTCAGGCTCTGCAAGTTTGCAAAAGTCCCGGTGCAGCCTGTTCCTGCATTCCAAGCGCCCAGGCCGAGCTGCAGCTGTCCCTCTCTTGCCAGCACCATCTCCAATAACAGCAGCAGCAGTGGCGGGAACCGTGGAGGTTATGGAGGCGGCTCCCCCACCCGAGAAGCGGCTGAAAGGCTTCCAGGGTTCCTGCTGCTGCTGCCACTGTTATTGGAGACGGCGCTGGCGAGAGAGGGACAGCTGCAGCTCGGCCTGGGTGCTTGGAATGCAGGAACGGGCTGCGCACTGGGACTTTTGCAAATTTGCAGAGCCCGAGGCTGGAGCACCAAGGGTAGCATAACTCGGCCTAAATTTGGGAGGAGGGGCTTAATTTCATTTTATGCCTAGAAAACATGCTGGGTCTTCCTATGGGGGGCGTATTGTTGGAGAAACACAGTAGTTTGTATATAAAAACAGAAGGAACATAACACAGGTAGTCCTCAACATACAATTGTAATCAAGCCCAAAATTTTTGTTGCTGAGACATTTGTTAAGTGAATTTTATCCCATTTTATGACCTTTCCTGCCAAATTTGTTAAGTGAATCACTGCAGTTAAATTAGTAACATGGTTGTAAAATGAATCTGATTTCCCCATTGACTTTGCTCAGAATATTGAAAAAGGTGATCACATGACACTACAGTCATACCTATGAGTCAGTTGCCAAGCAGCTAAATTTTGATCATGTGACACTATGGGGATGCCGCAATGGTCATGAGTACGAGGAATGGTCATAAGTCACTTTTTTCAATGTAACTTTTTTCAGTGTAACTTTGAAAGTCACTAAATGAACTATTGTAAGTCGATGACTACCAGTACCAGTTAGCACATTAGTGACAATATAAGATTTCTGTGATGATAGATAAATGCATTTAATATCATATTTAATGTAGATTTAAAATGAAAATGTCATGGTAAAGTTAGGTGATTTTTTTTTTTTTTGCAAAACTGCAAATTATGCATAATTCCCAGACATTCTTGTAGTTGTAATGAATGAGCCAGTATCATTTAACTGTTTTTTCCCCTTACATCTCAGCATTTTCTTTAGTGAGAAAAAGAAACTGGTCCAAACAGCAAAAGTAACAATTATCATTATTATTAAAGGTTGTGCTTTTAGGAAGCCTAGTTTTTCATGCTAGGATCCTCAACAGTGATTCCCCATTAGTAACTTAAATGTGAGCATAAGACCATTTTCCTCTGAAATTCATGCAGAAATATTTTCAAAGCTAGTTTTAGTTGATATGAGTATACACATTGGTGAAAGAGAAGTGAAATTTGAAGTACTGTAGTAACACTAGCCATTTCCAAGAAATACTGCGTAGTGCAATCATGTGGGCAAGATTTGGAGTTTAAGCTAGGTTCAAGTTGTACTTTTGCAGTTTGATTCATTGTATGGCCTTACACAAATTGCCATCGTTTAGCATCAATTTTCCATCTTAAAAAGATTAGTGATTTGCCTCAAGGTTTGCTAACAAAGTGGAATGTTGGTAAGAAGGGAGACTTTTTTAGTTGGAAAAGTTTATAATGTTTTTTGGAAAAGTGATGAAAAAAAGGATGACAGTGCTTCAGATTTGGTTCCATAATCTATTGGGAATGTTTATGGAGTATGAATGCAGCATCTTCCTGTAGTTCTTTAAAGAAGGTGAATCATTTACTGTGACCATGTAGCAAATGCAGAAGATAACTATACAACCTAGATGAAAGATATGCCTGCTATAAAGTGTTGCAGACTGGCATTATGCTCATACCCTAAGCACATTTTTTGAATTGTTTCCAAATTTCTGTATAATTGACTTATGCTTAAAATATATATTTAACATCTTTGTATTAACTTTTCCCTTAAAATTATGACTGCAAGATTCTATGATAAAACATTACAACTCTTGAATATTGTCAGTCTACATACAATTCAAACCCTTCTCTATTAGGCTAGAGAGTTTCCTCTATAAGAAAGTTGAAAATAGTTTCTGAAAAAAGATAATCTTTCGTTTCTATACATAAAAGCTTTTTTCATGACAGTTTATGGAGAAAAAATCAAATGATTAAGAACTCATTTGGATGAATTGTTTTTTACCTGTATTATGCAGCTATTAGGAACTAAAAGATATCTGTGTCTTGGCTGCCATAGCTTGCTGTTTAAGTTTTTAAACTTTTTGCTATAACTGTAAATAATATGCAAATAAAAATAAGGCAATTTTATATTATATAGCATTGCATTTTATACTTTTATAGGATAGTTTTTCTAACTACTCAAATGGATTCTGTTGAAATTAATAGGGTTACTTGCTTAGTGGGCATTACACTGCCATTTTGGAATTGGTAAAAGAATATATGTGGATATCCACTTCTCTGTGGAAATTTCTCTATTAAAATGTATTATGAAGGAGGAATTTTTTTTCTCCCAAAATATTACATTTTCTCCAATTGTTCATTTTAATGGTCAAAATTAAGTGATCTCTAACTACCATTGTTACTTTAAAGATGGTGTTTGGAATCCTGTGTGCTTCTTCTTGAAGTTAAGAGAGAAATTGAGATGTACACTTCCATGGAAAAATAGAAGCCACTGGATCCATCCTTATTGGTTTCAATCCTTTAGTCCAGCTGCAAATGTAAACCTTTATATAGATAACTCTTATGTTTGCCTATTCCTTATTTTGCCAACGTCCTTAAACTTATTAAGATTTTATATTCATACTGCATTTTCTGTGTTATCATTGAGGACGAAAGTATTTCTTACTAAAAATCTATTTTTTGAAAAAAAAGTGTTTTTGTTTCTAAGTTTATCTGAAAAAAAGTATGAGATTGTTATCTCTATTTCTAGTACTGTCTACTAATAGAGGTGTTGAATAGAATTCATTTCCACAAGTAGTTTTCCTCTTTTAGTATTGGTACATTGTTGGTACATTGAAAGCATATTCTGTCCTTTGTCATTTATTGTAAGCTGCCTAGAGTGATGTTAGGCAGCAGACAATTATTTGTTATAATTGTAAAGTATATCATCATCTTGACCTATTTATTTAGTATTTATTTTACTGCACATGAAGTTTAGAAAGAATATTACGATAAAATTTAGGAATTTCCTGTGGTCAACATTAAATACTGTAACAGTAGTTTTTCAAATCTCTGTCTTTAGAGAAGTTTTTATTTATCAGCTTTTCTGTTATGCCATCCATTTGTGTTTTAAAGGAGTATAGAAGATGGAAGACAATAATGTCATTTGGCCAAAACATCATATGCTTTAATATGGTTCTGCATGTATGAAATTCATGTTGATACATTTCAGTAATGGTGGATGGCTGTCTTTCATGAAAGATTGCCTTTTATTGCTGTTCTGTTCAACAGTCATAAGTTTTTTAAGGAGCCAGGAATACACGTAGAAAATCATTACCTTTGGGATGTAACTGTTGGGGGTCTCATTACTGCAAGGGTCTTCAAACTTGACAAGTTTAAGACTTGTGGACTTCAACTCCCAGAATTCCTGAGCTAACAAGACTGGAGGAGAAATTCTGGGAGTTGAAGTCTACAAGTCTTAAAGCTGTCAACTTGCATTACTGGGTGTTAAAGTCATTGAACATACAAACAAGTGAATATTTATCTGTGGTTATTGTTTGTGTATGTATAAGGTCAAGTCAGTTTGATTCCTGTTGACTTCCTGGATTAGTTGTTGCAGTTTTTGTGGAAAGATTTTTCAGAGGTAGCTCGCTTTTGCCTACTCCCTAGCAATGAGAGAGTGACGAGACCAAACTTATGCTGCTGATTTTGTGCCTCGTGATCATCTGGTTTCTAGTCTGGTATCTTAACCACTACAGCAAAGTGGTTCTTTGTGGTTAGCTAATGGATATCAATCTTTGTTTTTTCTAGTTTAGAAGCTTATTCCAGGAGGCGAGAAAATAGAGATTCCTTCAGTGATGCATCAAACAAATAGGGAATAGGGAAATAAAGTGGTTAAATATATGATGAAAAAGGGAAAGTGCCTTAAAAACCCACAGAATAGATTGAATTCTTGCTTGTATATTTCTTGAAAAAAGCCCAAAGCTCTAGATTACCTTAAGATGTTTATGCCAAATGTGTATTTAAAAGCAAGTTCTGTTGAAATGAATGCACTGCTTCACTATTTGCACTAAGGATCAGCTGAAAAGCCAAATATAAAAGGATACATGATGTATGTTGGTCTTACATGGGTCTCCAAAGGAAAAATAATTTCAACTGATCTATCAGTTTTTATGCAGCAAATATATTTTTATATATTAAACATTATTAAGCTTCAGATGAGGGAATGAGGTTATGTTTTAGTGTTTCGATGAATCTCAAACAACCCAATCTGTGCATGTTAAAAATTAGGTTTGAAAGATCACATCTAGTCATGTCATTGGTTGCTTCATATTCCTGTTACCCAGTAGTATTTCAGATATCAAAATAAAATTGTAAATCTCTCAGTTTGGAAGAGGGGGAGATTTTTGGATAATGCAACTTGTTGATATTGGGAGTAAATGACTTGGAATCTCTAGAAGTATAGATGTTTGTTTTCTTGTCCAGTTGTATTTCTGACATCTCTGTATAAAGCCATCTAGGATCAGCATTGCCTGTTACATGAAAGAATACTGTAAACAAATTACAAACAGTATTATTTATTCACTTTTGTAACAATATCACATATATCATTTTAACAAATCAGAATTGCATAGATTTGGAGAAGCAGTTTAAAGATAAACTAATGAAAGCATTATGGTTGCTTTGATCATCTGTCTGTACTTTAATGCAGAAAATTTTCCTTTTTAAATGTATCGGATGGATTTAAATTTATAGAAGATGTGCTGCTACCTGATACAGATTTACAAAGATAGTTGATGCTATAAACATGCTGGTGTTTTTGTTTTTTGCTCATTTTGCTTGTTTTTTGCAGTTGGAAAAGATGTGGAAAATTTGGATTGCCATAGCTGCAGTAGTTTATTTACTTTTATTTTGGGGTGAGGGCAAAGGGGCAAGGTCACCAGGGCAGAATCTCCCTCATAGTCAATATGAATGAATATGCTCCATTCTCCATGCATAAAAAAAGGATTATTTGATCACTAAAGATTAAAAGTCTTCTAGAAAATAGATAAGTTGGTTTATATATCTTCTTTATTTTATAGGCTTCTTGGGATCAGAAGACACATTCTGCCTATAATTTGCTTAATATACTATTCAATTTATATCTCATAATTTTATATGAATTTGTTTCCTTTACCTCTCTCCAGATTAGCAAGACATCTACAGAAAGAGGCAGTATCTCAACCCAACAATTCAGAATTCACAGAAGATCAAAAGGTACATAATGTTGTATGTTGGTGTAAGTTAATTTCATGGTAAATCTATTTTTAGAAGGAATTAATTTGTTTCTTGCAGTCATTGATATAATTTGCTTTTCTCGGCTATGGTTTACAAGTGCTGGGCTTGTGTCGCACTTACCTGTATACATAGTTAAATGAAATGTGAATATGTGAAAAAAGAAATTATAATGCAGACAAGTGTATTATGAAACACTTGTTCTATAGCAATATGTAATTTTAATTATAGATAGATAGATGAAGAACTCATCAAATTTGCAGATAACACCAAGCTAGCAGGAATAGCCAATACTCTGGAAGATAGGCTTAAGATACAGAAGGATCTGGACAGACTTGAACATTGGGCTCTATCTAACAAAATGAAATTCAGTGATGAAAGAAGTAAGGTTCTACATTTAGGCAAGAAAAACAAAATGCACAGGTACAGTATATGTGGTACCTTGCTCAATAGTGGTGACTGTGAGAGGGATCTTTGAATCCTATGGACAATCACTTAAATATGAGCCAGCAGTGTCCTACAGCTGCCAAAAAAAGCCAAGACAGTTCTTGGCTGCACTAATAGAGGGATAGAATCAAGATCACGTGAAGTTTTAATACTGCTTTATAATGCCTTGGTAAGGCCACACTTGGAATACTGCATCCAGTTTTGGTTGCCACAATGTAAAAAAAGATGTTGAGACTCTAGAAAGAGTACAGAGAAGGCAACAAAGATGATTAGGGGACTGGAGGCTAAAACATATAAAGAACTGTTGTTAGAACTGGATACGCCTAGTCTTATGAAAAGAAGGAATAGGGGTGACATGATAGCAGTGTTCCAATATCTCAGAGGCTGCCACAAAGAGGAGAAAGTCAAGCTATTCTTCAAAGCACCTGAAGGCAGGACAAGAAGCAATGAGTGGAAACTAATCAAAGAGAGAAGCAACTTAGAACTAAAGAGAAATTTCCTGACAGTTAGAACAATTAATTAGTGGAACAACTTGTCTTCAGAAGTTGTAAATACTCCAACACTGGAAGTTTTTAAGAAGAGATTGAATAACCATTTGTCTGAAGTGGTGTAGGGTTTCCTGCCTAAGCAGGGGATTGGGCTAGAAGACCTCTAAGGTCCCTTCCCAACTCTATTATTCTACTCTACTCTACTCTACTCTACCTCTACCTCTACTCTACTCTACTCTAACTTTACAAAGAGGTATATATCACTTTTGCTGGATTATTATACTTTTTAAAGAAGAGAAATTTGGTTTCTTGTCCTGAAAGCTGAAAGCCAAGTATTTCAGAGGACAGGTTGCCAGAAACACATTGCTTCTTCTCCACAGGTTTCTTCCATCAAGAATTCTAAAGCCCAGCCTTTTTCTCAGAAAGCAGAATGAATAGCATAGCAAGACGTGGCAATCTGTGCATGAAAGAAAGATGCTCTTATGTTAGGCTGTTAGGGAATAAAGAAACAGTTAAAATGCTGCCTCTTCGATTGTGGTTGAGTTTTGCCATTAGTGTCTCTGATTATTATTAAATATTACTGGTGGTGGGATTTTATTCACGTTGTTAGGCCTATTCTTTGTCCTATGAACTACTGCTCCACCCAGATCTAAACTTCTTAATTTGGAGGCTTTTGAGAACATTTTTGAATGGGAAGCTGCAACTGGATTTTTTTTTTCCTGTCTTCCCCCTCCCCCCTCCCCAACTTCTTGGTAACATGGATGGAAAGGGCCTTTTACTTATTCTCAGGCTTTGTTGGATTTCTGCCATAAAGTAATGAATCCTTCGTGTAAAAAGTATATGATGAGATATGGGAAGATGATTTCCCTACCTTGCCAAAGCATATCTTACAAAGACATGGATTTATTCTTTTTTTAGGGGAGATGGGAGTTGTTTTACAGGATAGTTGAATGCAACAGCTCTTGTGTTAATGTTGAGATGTAATCTCTGATGTATATGTTTGGCTGACCAGGAAATTCTCCTTATTCTTTAGAATAGCAAAACTTATGGCATTTGGATGAAATAAGTATGGTTCTTTCTTTTCTTTTCTTTTCTTTTCTTTTCTTTTCTTTTCTTTTCTTTTCTTTCTCTCCTCCCTCCCTCCCTCCCTCCCTTTCTTCCTTCTTTCCTATTTTCCAATGTTAATTTTTGACGCTGTGTTTTTGCCCCCTGAAAAAAGGGTTTTTTTCCTTTTTCTGGCCATGTGAAATCACAAAATTCAGTTATATAGAAAGTATTTTTATTTTAGAAGTTTGTTCTTAAAAATTTACGTTTCTGAAAAGATAGGATTTCATTGAAGCCATAAAATTCTGCATGAAATCTGAAATGTGTTTGCTTGTTTGGTGGTACCTAACAAATCTAGTGATCAAGGAATTTTTAAGTTTTTTTTAGAAAAATATTAAGTGGGTATAAAGATTCACTTTGTTAATTTAATGTGTTTAATATGGTATTTTCATTAGTGAACAGTGAAGTGCCTTGTTGGGGATAGGATAGCTTAGAAAAACATTACTGTAGCTGAGGCTAGCTGTAGTGTTTTAATTTTTTTAATATTTGTGTCGGGTGTGGTTCCTGAGAAACAGTTGTGAATAATACTTTTTGGTATCTTGCCACAATTCAGAAGAGGCTTTTACTTAAAAAAATTATCTCTAAAACTTTCAAGAAAATCTGTACAGAATACTTTCATTCTTCAACTCTCAAGTGCCTTTTAATATATCCTAAAACTTTCTGGTTCATAACAAAACATAGTTGCCAAATTCAAGGAGTAGTAATTTTTTTTAAAAGGCGAAAATACAATCTCTTAAGCATACTTGCTAAACTGGAAAAGGAAAATAGGCTGAAAGTTCAATTACCTTTGCTTTATTGTAAAGGATAAGTGGGTGAGAATATGATAGAGGAAAATAGTATCTTCACCCTTACTGTACACATATGAAAGTTTCTGCTTTCGTATATATAGTCACAGTAATGTATGAACATTTATGTCTTCATAATGGAGTCTGCTAATTGTATGGCATTCTGTTTTATATCACAGTGCTAAAGTTGCATTAAAAATGAACATATTTGTGCTGTGTATGAGGACACAGGAAACGTTATTGTAACAAGCAGTTTTTGGGCACGCAGTTTTGATTTGTGTGTTTGCTGGCTCTAGAAGCTATGTCAAGGACTTGGTTTTCTTTTTTCTGTTCTACCTATTGGGTTGCTGCTCCCTAGCCATATATCCTGAACAGTTATTTTTGTTTACTTTTCATATAAAAATATTAATACAACAGGTAGCATCAAATTAACCTGTCTTTCCTTTGTTGCAGAAAACTTTAGCTAAGATTGCAACATGCTTGGAACTCAGGAGTGCAGCTTTGCAGGTATAATTCTGGTTTCATCTGGGATTTCTGGTTTCTTTATGGGTTTCATTAAATATTAAAATCTTAAAGAACACCTTTTGTAAAAACCTGACTGGGGCAAGTATTCCACTCATCTTTCGGTTATGTGTGATTTATTACAGTGTCTGGGTCCAAGAAGAAAAATTAAGCAACAGCTTATAATATAAATCTTTTTTTAAAAAATTGACTTTGGAACAATATAAAATACTAGTTTATACTGGTTTCTCTAATCTTTCCATTCAAGCAACTTGAAAGTTATAATACTGTAGTTATCTTCTCCCTATCGTCCACTAAGCTATGTAATATTCACAAAAGTACTATTGTCACTTGCATCCACGAAAGAAAAATGTTTCTTGTTAGCAAAGATGTATTTTGAAGCTGGTCAAGAATGAGTATGAAATCTGGCTTCGTTGTTCCTTTTATTCATTATTTATTTATTACAGCATATTAATAGTATATACAACTCGATTCCAATACAACTCCAGAAAGGTAGAACCGGAGCAGTATTTTACAATTATTTTGCTCCTTTCCTAATGGATGATTCCAGTCAAGGGGGGAAGGGGAGGAGAGGAGAGGAGTCTGTGGCTGCTCTCTTGTGAAATACCACAGGGCTCACTTCCTACCCCACCTACCCCGCCTCTCTCCTTCCGCTTAACGTTTATAAGTTATCGTTATATATCAGCTGATGGTCTGGGATCCAGCATCATCAATGGACTAAAGATATTCAGCTTTACATCATTATTCAAGGTCAGGCTACTAATGAAGTACGGTCCTTCTGAAGACTTTGAGATTTTGGATGGGAAAGAAGAGCCTTAAGCAGGATTACTGTTTGTCCATCAAGGCTCTCTGTCTGCTCCAGTGGTACCCCTAAATGGGTCCTCCTGGAGTTGTGGTTTGTGTTAGAATAGCAGGTAGAAGTTGTAGTCAGAGAAGTCTTTGCCTAGCTTTGGCTATAGTACCAGTTGTAGCCCTATCTGGAATAGGAGGATATTGCTACAGTGACTTGTCACTTGTCACCACCTGTTTAAACTATTGCAATATGCTCTATTTGACTCTGCCTTTAAAGACCAATTGGAAGCAGTAGTTGGTCCAGAAGGAAGCAATCTGTGCCTTCAACCACTGGGAGCACATTATACAAGTGCTGTGGGCCTCTGATATGACACCAGGTTATCAGCAGGACCACATTCATCCATTGCATTTGACCTACTACGTTTGATCTGACTGAAAAAAAGCTGCTAATGATTCCTCATTTTAGGGCAGTGAAGGGAACTGAGGTTTGGAGGCATTGGTCTTTTGGAATGGCCTCCTAGTTCAAACATGCTGAGGGTCTGTGAGCCATGATGTTATCTTGATTAGGTTAATAGGCACTGTGTGTGTGTGTGTGTGTGTGAGAGAGAGAGAGAGAGAGAGAGAGAGATATCCTCAGTAAGATAATGGAATTTTTAATTATTTATGGTCGCACATTTTTATCCTTGTAGACTACAAAACTGGCACTATTTAACTGTTATAACTCACTACAAAATAGCAATGAATAATAATTGCAGATGTTAAATACTGTTTTTCTTGCAGTCTACACAGTCCCAGGAAGAATTTAAGCTGGAGGATCTGAAGAAACTAGAACCAAGTAAATGTTTCCCTTTTTTAATTAAAAAAGTACAACAGAAATGCCCCCACCAGAACAATGGATTTCACTAATCTGTAACTTCAGGTTTTATACAACAGAATGCCTTTTCCTTGCAAATAATTACATTATTCTTCAGGAAACTCAATTTATGTAGTATCTTTTTTATATTAGTAATGTCTTAAAGGTTCCTGTGACTACTCCGTTTTACCCAGGGAAGGAGTCTTCGGAATATCTTTCCCAGTAGTTTCTGCTGGGATGATTGAGTTTTTTAGTAAAAGAAGTTGGGATGTTGCTATCAGAATGGATTAATTGGCAAAAGGATTGCCACAAATTACTTGGGAGCTCATTGCCTGAGCTTTTTTGGCAGATATAGGAAGTACTATCAGTTGTTTAATTATCGGCATTTGAGAATATCTGTTTTTCCTTTGTTGGCAGAGTTGTTCCAACTGGAAAAGCAAAAAGCATGGCATTTATTTTGCCAATAGCTTTGAAACATGATTTATTTTTCCAAGCATATGTACTATTGCTATGACTTTATCATTATTTATACACAGACACATATAAATGTACTTGGTATGTGAGAACTATCATTCTCTGAATTTCTTAATTACATATTAATTAATTTGTTCTTGCACAATATCAATCATAGATATTGCCTAAGTTAAATCTACCCTTTCAAGACAGACATATCTGTCTTCTAAAGATAAAACAAATTCTAATAATGTTTTTTCTCTCCAGAATCATGTTTACTTAATAGCAATAGCATTTAGACTTATATACCACTTCACTGTGCTTTACATGCCCCTCTAAGTGGTTTACAGGGTCAGCATATTGCCCCCCAACAATCTGGGTCCTCATTTTACCAACCTTGGAAGGATGGAAGGCTGAATCAACCTTGAGCCGGTGAGAATTGAACTGCTGGCAGTTGGCAGTATTATTAGCCTGCAATCCTAATCCCTGTGCCAGTATGACTCATATAGAAGTCTCATATTTAACATTTGCTAATTTAATCTTAATTATGTATGGAAAATATAATACAAACTTACTGCTTTCTTACTGTGACTATTAGGATTAAACCCTATCCTTTTTATATAATTGTATAGAATTTTGTTGGCAATTATTACTGTCTTTTCTTACAGTCTTAAAGAGTATTCTTACCTATAATAAAGAATTTCCCTTTGATGTTCAACCTGTTCCACCAAGGTATGGAAAAATTGCATGCAGAAAAAACCTATGTCGGAAATTGAAAAATTTCCATTTGTCAAAGGGTCAATAGATTTTACCAGTCACTGGATCCTATATTGGTTGAATTTCAAATTTTATTTATATCTTTTGTAAAAGAAGTTAGAAGTCACTTCATTTTTATACTGTTTTTCTATAGCTTGTTTTTTGCACTCCTGTTCTCTTTCTTGTTAGTGTTTCTCTCTGTCTATCATCCTTCGGGCTAAGTATGTTAGTTTTTGTCTTCATGTTCTATAAAAAAATATAATAAAGTTATATTAAAAAATTGCAAAATATAGGTCTGCAGAATGTAGAAGTTTTGAAATTCAATTTTAGGCTTCTGATAGTTGAATTGAGGCCATAAATACAGGTAGTCCTTGATTCACAGCCATGATTGAGCCCAAAATTTTTGTTAGTGAGACAGTAAGTGAATTTTGCCCCATTTTAGAACCTTTCTTGATACAGTTGTTAAGTAAATCACTGCAAATGTTGTTAAGTTAGTAATATGGTTAAGTGAATCTGACTCCCCCATTGACTTTGCTTGTCAAAAGGCCACAAAAGGTGATCACGTGACTTCAGGTCACGTGGTTGGTTCGAATATGAACCAATTAATTGCCCATTGTGTCTGAATTTTGATCACAGGATCATGGGGATGGTGCAATGGTCGTAAGTGTGAAAAAGGGTCATAAGTCACTTTTTAAATGCTGATGTAACTTCAAACGGTCACTAAATGAACTGCTGTAAATTGAGGACTACCTGTATTCCCAGTATTACATTCAGAGATACAGTACTGGCAATTCCTATCCAACTCCGTCTTCAGTTGCACTATGATGTTTTCCTTTTTTAAAAGAAAAATATTAGCACCTGGTGAAGAGGAAGATTTAGAATTTGAAGAAGATGAAGAGGAAGGTGGAGCTGGAGCAGGATCTCCAGATGCATTTCCTGCCAGAGTCCCAGGTAAGAGGCCAAACTGAATCAAGTGCAGAAGAGGACAAAAATGAGAATGTTGGAATTATAGTCTTTTGAAACAGAGAATGCAAGGACTGGATGGGGCCTTGAAGGTTATCTAATCCAGTCACTGAATTCGCTCTTACAGCCATCTGGCCACCACTGTCTCCTACTGTTAGAATTCTTTTTCTCTGTTGTCTAATTAAAATCTATTTCTTGTACTTTAAATCCATTGTTTCTCGTTTTGTGTTCTGGAACAGTTTTGCCCCATCTTCTGCAGATATTTGAAGAGAGTTGTCAAATCTCTGTAAAGTTTTCTGTTTCCAGGTTAAACATACCCAGTGCTTTCAAATGTTCCTCATGGGTTTTTCTTTTTCAGGCCTGTTTTCATCTTGTTTTCTCTCAAAGCATGTGCAAGAATTATTATTATTATTATTATGGGGGGGGGGGAATCTGCAACTGGATGCTTGTTTGCTAAACCTCTTCCCTGAGTAAAAAGCAGCTTAGCATGCCCTTGCTAGAATGCCTATGTGCTAAGATTTTATGAGATGCCATTATTGTTAGCTGAACTAAAAACTGTTGTCCCTTATCACCTGGAGGTAAGGTGAAGGACAGAGAGCAAAGCAGAAACATGGAGTTTTCTTAGAAAAGCCTGCCCAGTAGCAAGAAAGCTTGCTTTGTGAAAGTCTATACTAATTTTGTCAGCTCTCAAATTCAGATAGGGTTTGAAGTTTATCATTTTATCAATGCGTAATCCCTATGGAAATTGGTGCTTCATATTTATTATTAGCCAATGGTTGAATAAATTTATTGATCATAGATCTTTACTAAGCAGAAAAAATGACAGAGTATAATTTAAGCATGGCTAATGTGCAAACCCAGGAAAGGCATGGCTTCCCTGAGAGGTACTAACAGGTGCAGTGAATGTATCCTACACTCACTCCAAAGTACTTTTTCGTCTTTTGCATCCAAATCTCTGAAAGTTGGCTTAAGTGCCAAATTGATAACAAGAAAGTTAATTGGGGCTACATGATAGCATGGATAAGGCAAAAAAGCATGAGTGATTGTTTTTTTTTAAAACGGGGGCTCTATGTTGGTGAAGATTACCTTTCTTCTACACCCCCCCCCAAAAATATACCCCATGTAACAATCATGGTTTAAAAGTAGCCCCAGTTGTGCATTAACAACTCTTATAAAAGCTCTGGAAAGGAAAACCTGTTATTTGCAATTATTTGCTGATAAAAAATAGGTGGCTCTTGAGGCTTGAAGTAAGAGCCTTATGTGGTCAGGAACTGTGTGATATTTCATATTCATATTTAGCCATTAGTTGGAGTTTTCAAATTTGATTTAAAAGCTTGGGATGGAGGGGGGGGTTGAACATTAAAATTGACCAGTTTTAGACAGCAGTAAATGGTTTTTAGGAAGTGTCTGAAATAAGTGACATAGTTCAATCTGACAATAGCCGTCTGCCAGTGAAACATCACTAGTAGAAGTCAGTAGTACTCTTTGCAATTTGCTTTGTACTAACCACATGTATTTTAGCGGACTGGTAAGATCTTTTATGATTTTATGAAGCTAAAAGAGGAAGAGTTGATAAACTTTATACTGGTTCCTTTGAAAGTCCATTTATGTAATATTAGATTTAGCACAATAATTACTGTTTTCTACAGTATGTTTATTTCCATGTCTGAAATAGCTAAACTTCCAACACAAACTTAAGTTCCAAGAAATCCTGTTTTGGGGATGTATTACACAAGTAGACTTTGCCATGAAACTGCATGCATCATTCACTCCAGATAAGAATAATTGGGTACAATCTTGACATATGTATGCCGATTAAAGTGGATAAGTAGAATTTTGTAATAGTTGAAATACCATGGTGCTGAGATGATGCTGTTTAAAAATGAACTTTGGGATAACTTACACATATGGTACTAGATTTAGGAGACTGTTTTGCTGACATTGTAACTTCCATTTTATGTACTTCGTTGTACAATCTGTTTCTTTTCACGGATCCCATATTGCATTATTTTGCTGCCTAATCATTCATGGTCTTGTCTTATCTTCTACTTGCATGGCTCCATTGTGTAACCATGTGCTGCATCATTCAACTAATCCAGGAACCAGTGAAGGTATGATAATGTTCTAATGTTAATAGTTGCTGTTTATATATGATAATCATATTGCTGTTGTTTTATTATTTAATGTAAATATGAAAACTCTTTTATGCTAAAATCTGCCATCTGGCTCTTTTTTCCCCCAAATAAAAGATAGATGATGAATGTCTATCCTATATGCACAGAATCAAATTGTACAAGTTTCTAAATTGCTTTTGATATGGAGAAAATCCATCTTTTAAAAAATCAGTTGGTATGTGTGGATATTGTAGAATGTTTTTTTCCATCAGAAACGCAAGCTTATTTTAATACGCTATAATGATTCATGCAGATTTGTACTCAGGTATGTGTGTATGTCAAGAGTGAGCAATGATGTTTCGGACTTTTGTTCCCAGTGCCCCAGCCATCGTAGCCAATGGATTATAGAACTTATCATCTAGAAGACTAGTTTTGGCTTTTATGTCTTATGTTCCAGCAGTGGTGCTACTAAAGAACCTGGGTTACACCATTTAGAAAAAAAATCAAATGTCCCCGTCAATAAAGAAGGTTGTATGGTACTGGAATTTTGCTGTGTTTATTGTTTACAGTAAACTTTAAACATACTAAGATTCAATGTCTTCACCCAAATATCACCTCTGAATAAATGTATCATAAGTTAAAAACCACAAGTCTAAAATATCTGGAAGGTAAATTATATTGGCTATCTCTAGATTGTGTGGTGCTACAGACTTTGACTCTGACAATAATTCTGCATTTGGCTTTAACTCTTCTCCAAATTGGTGTTTAGCAAGTGGTTTTGGTGTAATATTTGAAAAGAAAAACCTTATGTCTACTCTTGGCTCTCTCTCAACTGTTAACTACTTGTCTTGTCATGATGCATGTGTCTCCATGTTTATTTGTTCATGCAATTCAACTGACAAATTATTTGCGTAGAGAATTTAATAGATAATAGTTCCTCAACTCTTTTGTTCAACTATGAAAAGGATCCTACTTTTCTTAGATGCTGTAATTTACAATCAGATCATATGAGTAAATTATGCCAGAGATAGTGTCTTATGATGTTAGTATCAGATATCCTTTTGTTGACAGAATTACTAACAAGAGAGAATGAAAGTATTAAAAATGCTGAATGACTTTATTATTCTGGTCTATTTTTCCTTCAGGTACTTTATTACCCAGATTACCATCTGAACCCGGGATGACATTACTAACTATCAAAATAGAAAAAATTGGTCTTAAAGATGCTGGGCAGTGCATTGATCCCTATATCACAGTTAGTGTGAAAGGTAGGTATTATTTTTCTTAACTGATTTGGCTAGGCATGTAATTTTGGTCCTTTTTATCCAGTATTAGCTAGAACTGAATTAGCAAAATATTTGACTATGTAATCAGCATTTAGAGTTTAAAATATTGAGATCTGTCTTTCCCCATAGAAACTCTTCAGCATGCCTTTCTAGAAGTCCCTTATCCCCAGTTCTTAGAGTTTTGGCACCCTTAGTTGATGTGATCATGATCTGGATGCTTGACAACCCATTTGCATTTATGATCAGTTGCCAAGCACTATGCAATCATGTGATCACCATTTGCAATGTTCCCTACTGGCTTCCCCAGAAAGTCAGAGGGGAAGTTGACAGGGAACAGCACAAATTGCTGGTATTCCATCTGTGCACTCTCCCCTGGCCCTCCTGTGCATCTTCTCCCACCTACTCTGTGCACCCTCTGCACTCATGGCAGAACCCACATATTCTTTCCAACCATGTGGCATCTCTTGCACACCCTTCTCAATCTGTGCCTATCATGCACTCAAGTTATACCAAACCTCTCGTATATTTCTGCTATGTCTCATGTATACTATCCCCCACATCTGCATTGCTCCTCTATTGCACCCCATAGCACCTTCCTCAACTTGTGTGGCACCTCTCACACATACCCTTGTACCCTGCCTGATCTGAGCATTGCCTCCCGCACACCTCATGCACCCTTCTTATTTAGCACTTTACTCCCTTCTCCACTTAGTGCATCCACTTATTTGTCTGCCAGGCCCTTTCCTGCCTGATTTTGGTTGTGGAAAGCTGGAAGGAAGGTGCCTCACCTAATGACAATGGGATTTAGTTAAGAATGGGATTGCCCTTACTAAGCAGTGCCATTATGCTTTACAACTGCATTGCTTACTGTTAGAAATTCCAATCCCAATTGCTGTTATAAGTTAAAGACTACCTGTATTAAAAGATTTGCATCACTGTTTTTTTCAAAAAGCCTTTGTTAAGAAATTGCTTTTTGGCCACATTGCTTCGAATTGGAAATTCTAGTCCCAATTGACATTGCAAGTTGAGGATTGTTCCTATTAAAGGTTTCCATCTGCTATTTTTTTCAAGGAGCATCGGTGAAAAGTTGGGTTTGTCCTAAGTCTACTTCATTTCTGTTCAATAAATGTTCCTCTAGGCTGGACACATGATCAAATCTCTATTGTAAACACCAAATATTTCATCACTTTGGAAAGCATTTCTCACAGAATGTGCACTGGGAAAGCCAAATAATCAATGTTACTTTACCATAACCAAAACACAGAATTGGTTACTCATGATTACTACCATGTTTTTGGAAGTGACATTCCTGTAAAGAATCTTGTGAAAAGATATTGTTTGAACTGTTTACAAAAAGAAACTTTTTCTTTGTAATGCTTAGACTCTTGAATAATGAATGTAGTGCCCTGGGAAGTAGTCCTTGTTCAATATAGCAAATGTCACAACTGTTTTTCCCCTTCTTAATGCTTAAATTTTATTCTTGGGACAGATCTCAATGGGATAGATCTTACACCTGTACAGGACACCTCTGTTGCTCCAAGGAAGGAGGACACTTACATTCATTTTAATGTGGACATTGAAATTCAGAAACATGTTGAAAAATTAACAAAAGGTTTGTTGCATGGAGATTTGAAAATCATGTTGAACTGTGATCAATAGGACAAAGCATAATTTAGATCGATAACCTGGGGAGAAGGCCTATGTGCTATCTCCAGAAAAATGTGGTTACCCCATAGTGCCTTAACCAAACTACTTAAAACTTTTTAAAGATGTTATTTATGATTTGGGATGGGGGCAGATCAAAAGACAGTGGCTTCAAAATTCTTAGGTTGATTCTTTGCAAAGGTTCAGAATCTTCAATGAGGATCATTTTTCCTCAAGGCAGTTCTAACAGTATTGTATTAACTATGCTAGTCTATAAAGAAGTACAGTGATGTAATTTGAAGAGCGTTTTAGATTTATTTTCTCTCCTACCTTTCAGGTGCAGCTATTTTCTTTGAATTTAAACACTATAAACCCAAGAAAAGGTTCACCAGCACAAAGTGCTTTGCCTTTATGGAGATGGATGAAATTAAAGCTGGACCAATTGTTATAGAACTGTAAGTAAGTGTGTGCATGAAACACAACAAACAATGTATTCCAGAACACCTGCTAAATTCTTTCAGATCAGTCATGGTTGGTCAGAAGCAAAACCTGGAATGTTTTGGTGGTCCCAGGCTTTGGTGCAAATCAAATTAGGGGTGACTTTAATGGAGCAAATATGGTAGAATTAGTATGCATCATCTCCTCTGATCATCAGTGGTGCATGGGTCTATCCATCTGCCTCCTATCTTCTCAGTATCTTCTCTCCCCATTCCAGTTGCTGCTATCTACATGTTCTTATATACTGTTGTTTTCCTTAGAGCTGTATATTTCAATCCATATTCAGAACAAAACATTTCTGTTTTATTCCATGTATTGCCAAAATTTTAGTTGAGGACTGACCAAAAACAAAAATCCCATGCATATCTCTAAATGTAAGTAAAATTTTGCATAAAGCAGGTATCCATATTTGCTATTATACAAATGACTTATGTTGAAAGGTATGCTTGGAAAGTAGTGCAGTTCATTAATTTTCTTCTTGAATATGAAGATAAATGCTAAGCTTCCATAATGCTTGATGTGTATATTATTTTATGATGGCTGAGCAATATCTTAGCTCTGAATCCAAGTAAAAGTATGCATGTTTAAAAGATCTGAAGAAGAGGGTTCTACCCTCCAAAATGTAAGATATCAGAATAGATATTAGATTATGTGTTTGTGATTCTAAAACCACTTTAGCTACTTTGGCTTAATTTAGAAGAAAACTGGTAAACAGAAAAGTGAAACAATGATTAAATGATTATCTGAATAATTAGTATAGAACAACTTTTGAGACAGTTTTATTCCAAACAAATGCCATTGAATTTAAATGGGACAATTATTGTGGAGGTATGAATTAGGATTAGGAGTTGTAGCTATTCGTTTTACCTAGTTCTCAAATTATATAAAATCCTTTTAAGTAAGAAGAGAATCATCTGTGGTAGGTTTCTAAACAGCATTAAGATTAATTGTGATATTTACTCTTTTTATCATTATAGGTACAAAAAGCCCACTGATTTCAAGAGGAAGAAACTTCAGTTGTTGACCAAGAAGCCACTTTATCTTCACCTTCATCAAACACTGCACAAAGAGTGACTTTTGTGAACTGAACCACTTGCCACAAAATCATAGTAGCTGCATATGTAGCACTTGTTTTTCAGGAGGAAGGAAGAATTGAATGCGTTTACCTTGTGGTCACAAATGACCATCAATGCTGCACAGCAGTGGATCAGCATCCACACTCTGCATCCAAGCCCAGTTTCTTTGGAATGTATATTTTTTATCTCAGATGTTCCAAAGTGTGTTGCAAGTTTTTCATAAATGGGCCGGTTATTAACTTCAGTTCTGTAACTTGATTTCTACAGTTATATCAGAACCCTTAATTAAAGCAGTTGAGGAATCCTCACCTGCTGAACCTGATACAGCAATAAAAATATGCCAGTATCGAAACACTTTTACTGTTCTACTGTATTTTGTTTGTATCATTTTCCTAAGTTCATTAAATTTATAACGTATTATTACTATCTGAGTTTAATTATATAAAATGTCAAGAAGACACTCCCACCGCCCCATGTTGCATCCATTTTTTAAAATTGTCTTTCTCAAAATTGGGAACTAGCAATAGCACTTAGACTTTTATATTGCTTCATAGTGCTTTTACAGCCTTCTCTAAGCAGTTTACAGAATCAGCATATTTCACCACAATTTTATTGACCTTGAGCCTGGTGAGATTCGAACTGCCAAATTGCCAGCAGCCGGCAGTCAGCAGAGGTAGCCTGCAGTTCTGCATTTTAACCACCAATCATAAAACTAGTTATGGTTGTTCTGAAAATTAGTAAACTCATTATAGTTGGTCCTCAGCATACAACGGCAAGAATTGCCATTGCTAAATGACTCAGTCATATAGTTGTGCAATGTTACATTCCCATGTTGCTTAACAATGGCAATCCAAGCCATTCTGGTTGTTGTCATTAAGGGGGGACCTCATGTGACCTTCCTTGACTTCCAACTTCCTGCTAGCTTTCCCATTGACTTTGCTTGTGGGAAGCCAGCAAGGAATATCTGAAATTATGACCATGTGACCATTGCTCACTGTAACATCATAATCATGAGCGGGAACCTGGATCACAATCATGTGACCATGGGGGTAATGCAATGGCCAGAACTCCAAGGGTCTATCATATAGTAAGTACCATTCATTCATTCAGTTCTGTCATAACTTTGAACAGTAGCTGAATGATTGGTCATATTACCCAAGGACTACTGTACCTGTGCACTTGTTCCAGATAATGTCAAATGCTATAGAGTTTTACCATTGGAAATAGGCTGAAACTAATGGTTTAATTTAAAAAAAAAAAACTCGGTGATTATAAAAGAAATAAACCCATCCTAAATTGCTCTAAGAAAAAAAGCTGAAAAAAGCTTCTAGTTCAAGGGTGTCAAACTCGCAGCTGTGAGCTAGATGCGTCACATACTGCCCCCCCCAATTTAGTGAAGGGGGGGAAGTCCCAATACACGTGATGATGCGTTTGACATCCCTTTTCTAATTTCTAAGTTTACACTGCATTATGTGCTTAGAGATGCTATCTACATGAAGGGAATATACAAATGTCATTAATTACGTATATTCTGGATATTAATATCTAACAAATATATCTTAAACAAGGCTGTACCTGATGATTCTTAACAGTAATATACTATCTACCACAAACCAATGGTAGCAATATTGGAAAGTTAAGATATCCATACATCTTAAGCTTGCTGAAGTTGGGAAACACTGATTTAGATCAATTTCAAATCTATTCCACGCAACAATCCAAATTAAGGCATCCTTAAGTGAATATATTGCTGCTGCTTGAACTCATCTAGTGAAAGCCCATCATATCAGTATCTGGCTCTGCCATTAAACAGTTGTATTTGAATTTTTTTTAAACATTCACCAGAAATCAGTATTCCCGTAAGTTAAATCCATTACTTTACAAACTCCACTCTAGAATATAAAACAGAATGAGATAATGCCATCACATCTTCTTTGTTTTCATAAAGCTAAACTTTCTCAAAATGAAATCAATGATTCCAAACTTTTTTTCCGAAGTAGTGATAAGTGTCCTCCATCCTAACCTCTCCATCTGATTGCTTTTTCTATTGGGTCTTTACTAAGCTTTTTTTTTGTTATTTTCATTTCTTTCTGTATCAGGATCATTTAGAATTTTTCCTACAGTGATAGCTGTTCCATCCAAATTTGTATCATGTACAAAAGTGATGGGGCTTCTCATCCAAGTAATGGATAAGATGTTTAAGAGTAAAGACCTTGAGACTGAACTTTGCAAACATCAGAATAATTGTATCTACAACATTTCCACATTGTACTAAGGAAGTGAGCTCATTTTTTAAAAAATGACTTGTTCAGTAATCTCATCTGCTGACATTTTTTTCAAGGCAATTACAAGGTTTTTTGGTAGAAATGACAGATTAATTACCCTGTAGTTCCAAGGGCATTTGCCGTCCCTACTCTCTGACCTTCACATGTTCTCCAATATTTCTTAAATACATGATAAATTGGCTGAACTATCAGCAAGTTCCTAAACTATCAGCAGTATGCTAAAGTGCAATCTGGACAGATACCAACATTCCAATGCCATGCTTCCAATATGTCCCTTCAACCTACTTTTTGCATTTGCTTAATGAAATGTGTAGCCTATTCTTGGGGAAGATTTAGCCAAAATAAAAACTGGTAAAAACGCCTTGGTCATCTTAATTGACCAAGTAAATCTTTATTTTTAATCTTTCTGAGGAAGCCATTTGCCACAGTTTTTAATATCCATTCAACCAACTTTAGTTCATGTTGCAAGTTACTTGCCTAAGACTAACTACTATTCCAGGCTACATATTTCTTATTGTGACCTCTCGACATGAACTTTTTGTGCAGCAGTACTGGCCTTTTTTTCTGTTTGTTTTTATTTTCATCTTGTTGGGATTCTTTGGAACCATGTTGTTATTCATTTATTAGGAACTTTTTATGATCAGCAAAATGGCAATTGATTTAATAGTATTACAAAGAAAATAAGCAAACATGGGACATGTCAGATGAAAAGGAATGAAAATGTTTTTACACAATGATGCATGTTGGATCACTACTCTAAAAGTATGATATATTTGGATCTTTAAAACAGCTTTGGACACAGTCCCTCACTAACAACTCCTTCACAAATTCAGGAAGAAAAAGAGGGGCGCTCACATAGATTGGCAACTGGTTAAAAACTTATGCCACCAGACTCGAAATTGTAGACCTAGAAAACCTACAACTACGCCGCTTTCAGTCCGATCTAAGTATAGTATATAAAATCATACATTGCAATGTCCTACCTGTCAATGAATACTTCAGCTTCACCCATAACAATACAAGAGCAAACAAATAGATACAAACTCAAGGTTAATCGCACCAAACTTGATTGCAGGAAATACAACTTCAACAACAGAGTGGTCAATGTCTGGAATACTCTACCTGACTCTGCTGTTTCTTTCCCAAACCCCAAAAACTTTAACCTTAGACTGTCTACTATTGATCTCACCCCTTTCCTAAGAGGTCTGTAGGGGGCGTGCATAAGCGCACCATCGTGCCTATGGTCCCTGTCCTATTGTTTCTTTTATTTTTTTTATTTTTCTTATATGTATCCATGTATTCATAACTATGTTTTGACTTATACCTATTATCTTGTAAGCAATTGACAAAAATAAATAAAATAAATAAATATTCTTACATTGGTGAGATGCTCAAAGTGAGGTTCCCCAGAAAATAGTTCTGGGATCATTAATTTGTATAGAAAAAGCTCATTTTAAAATTCATTTGTTTGATCACTCAGAGGACTGAAAGAGCAGAACAATCTCTTAATTCTGTCTAACCCAACATGTTAAATAAGAATTGATATTGCCCTGCAATGAAAACAATGGGTTTACAACCTCTGCTGTCCTCCAACTTGATTCAAAAGGAGGTAACCCAGAGTTGAAAATAAAGTACTTCTAAAAAAACAGGACAGTCATAAGACAGACTGTCAAAACAACTGAAAATTGACAACCTGCTGACATCCAAAGCTCAGTTTATTTATTGCCATTATGTAATAGGTATGAGCAATTAACCTTATTAGAAGTATAAGCTAAATTTAGATGCCAGGGGAGAAAACTATTTCCAGAAAATAAGGCTCAAAGTCAACTCAGAGACTGTACGAGTGAGTATAAAGTCATAACTGATTTTTATAGCTAAAACAATACCTTTAGCTGCACAAACTGTGCTTTCTATTTTTAAACAACTGGATAAGATTTATAACAAACAAATGAAAACAAGTGTTTAATTGGTTTACCCATAACTGTTCAGAGGCCACAAAAGGCACAGAACATCGAAGTTAATTAAACTGGTTTAGAAAAAGAATGTGGCTGACCATATAGAAAGAAAAATCTTCAATTAGACACCTGACATAATAGAGAAAATAACAAAATAAATTCAAAAGGGAAATGAAGCCTTAGAGAATCTTATTCTGTTCCACTCTTTAAGCAGTAAGAACAAATATTTTTAATAATATTAAGTTTATCAAGATATAAAACATAAAAGAAAATTAAAACAGCAGGGAAATGCAGGAGGAAAAGGAGAAGATAAAAAAGTGTAGGGGAAAGGTGAAAAAAGAAAGAAAAACATTTTAACACAATAGAATCAGATAGAAACATTATAGCCTCAACCTTTAACTTGTACATACTAATATGTACTAGTCATTTCTATAACAACAAATTATCTAATCAGCAAAACCCAATGTCAAGTAGTAAGAACAAATTTGATGTCAAGGCAACCCAATGCTCTTACAGATTAAAAGGATCAGCATTAAGAGAAGAAAATGTTGTTCACATAAAGTAGTTACTAAATCTTGTAAGAGCTGATGCAATATCAAATGTACTGGGATGTTATGGGGACTATAGAATAGTTGCCATTTAATGCTAGGGATAGAATAATGACTAAATTTACAAAAACCACTCTTCCCTCAACGATATTGCACATGCAAGAATTGAAACAATTCCACATAATACCAATTAAGAGTCCTTTAGGCTATCTTTACTGGAACCTTGTCACTTTTTTCTTAAAAGGAGAAGGAATATTTTTATGATCTAGAAACAACACAGAGATTAGAGAGAGAATTAGAAATTTGCTCAATGTCATGTTCTCTCTCCATCAAGGCCAATTTTAAGCAAACATTCTCTAAAAGGGAGGGAGCTGAATGTCAAAATCCTGGTGAGGATGAGTGACTAACTCCTTTATTGCCCGCACCCCAAATTTACAAACTGGAAACACTTAACTCCCTGTTACCCATCTTATATCATTGATCTCACTGAGATCAATGTCCAAAGAAATCAGGTTTAGCATAAACAAGAGTCTTCTGCTCATGATGACAGGAAAAAGAATCATTTACTGCTTCCAAAAATACAAAAAAAAAAGTTAGATCCAGAATTACTAACCCAGGAGCAAATTTCACAGCAATGGAGATACTCAATGGTGTATCCTTGAATCATTTCTCACCAAATTCATCGTTCAACTAAATCACCAAATTTAGCTTTGGAGCTTGCAGGAAAGAATAATATATCAGAAGAGGGTCTGGAACTAGAAGTCCTTTCTTCTTCTGCGATCATGGGAATGGCGGTCCTTCGGGGCAAGTACTAGAATGATTTTACTACTTTGTCAATTCCTTGCAAATATTGAGTCTATCCTGAACTAGCAGTTCCAAAGGGATTTGATCTAGGACAGTCCAGAAAAAAGTAGCATATTGGAGTATCAAGGAGAAAAACCTGGCTGGAAGTAGAAATGAAGGCTGCCAAAGAAGGAGCAGGGGGCCCATAAAGCATGTAGATTTCAAAGGCTTCCTTTGAAATTAGAGAGCCACTACCCAGACAAATTATATCCATCTCATATCAAACAAAATATCTCCACAAGAATATAATATTGTAACAAGGGCCAGCGGATGCCAAGAACAAAATATTACTAGAAAATGAGACAGACCATTTGCAGATTATAGGAAACTATTAGTTTTCATTTTACTGTCTTTCCAAGCTAACCTAGAATGTTATCAGATGAAAAGCCATGTTAAGAGGTCCAGATCTTACAAGATTTATCTAATGTTGATTTTATCTTTTTGATAGGAAACATGTATAAAAGTTCTAACACTTCATGGAGATTATTCAACTTTACTGAGTGAAAATGGGTGCTTTGCCAGGAAATTGATCAAGTTTGAGGTTGGCCATCTTATTTTTTTTTTTTTTTTTGCTGATAAACATTTACCTAACTTCACTAAGAGTAATCTATCTATATAGTCACTGAGAGTTGACAATGCCTTTATAGCACATTGATTTGACAGAGATTGACTCAATCAATGTTCTGTTGAGTTCAAATGGACACCTAACATCAAAAATGTCATCAAAAAAGTACAACAAAGAATGTTCTTTCTGTGCCAACTCAGAAAGCTCAAACTGCCCAAGGACCTGCTGATACAGTTCTACAGAGGAATTATTGAGTCTATCATCTGCACCTCTATAACTGTCTGGTTTGGTTCTGCAACCCAACAGGACAGACACAGACTTCAGAGGATAATTAGGACTGCAGAAAAAACAATTACTACCAATCTGCCTTCAATCAACCTGTATACTGCATGAATCAAAAAGAGGGCTATGAAAATATTTACAGACCCTTCACATCCCGGACATAAACTGTTTCAACTCCTTCCCTCAAAACGATGCTATAGGGCACTGCACACCAGAACAACTAGACACAAGAGCAGTTTTTTCCCCCGAATGCCATCACCACTCTGCTAAACAAATAATTCCCTCAACACTGTCCAACTATTTACAATGTCTGCACTACTATTACTGTTAATCTCATCACTCCTTATCACCTATTCCCTCCCACTTGTGACTGTATGACTGTAATTTTGTCGCTTGTATCATTACAATTTTTATTGAATGTTTCCTAGTATGATTTGATTGCTTGTTGTACCCTATGACTGTTTTTAAGTGCTGTACCTTATGATTCTTGACTCTTGACGAATGTATCTTTTCTTTTATGTATACTGAGAGCATTTGCACCAAGACAAATTCCTTTTGTGTCCAATCACCCTTGGCAATAAAGATTCTATTCTATTCTATTCTATTCTATTCTATTCTATTCTATCCTATCCTATCCTATCCTATCCTATCCTATCCTATCCTATTCTATTCTATATCAAAACAAATGATAAACTCTCAAAGTGAATAAATATGGTAAAGCTTAGAAAACTATCTGTTGAGGTGATAACCAATAGGTTAGCCTAAGATGATATTTTATTGCAAAACTCAGCCCCAATGATCTGACCCTTTTATCTAAAGTATTACCACTACCCTCCAAAAAGTGATTTCCCACCATTGGAGACACATTGTTAGTCCATTTAAAAATGAACAGTGTACCGGTAATTATGCTGGCTTTTGCCTGGCAAGCTATATTAATAAATATGTCCCTCACAACCTAAATAGAACAGACCATCTTCCTGTAGGTGAAAAGGCTAAGATGACAGAAATCCAACATTTAACAACAGCAGAACAAACTCTTGTCCCGGATGCAGCAGGTCAGGAAGCAGAACCTGTGGGACTCCAGTGGAGTGGAGAGCAGAGCACGAGGTGTTTTGTTGGTGGGGGAGGCCTTAGCAGGTCACATGTAAGCTGGGAATGTGCTGCAGTGCAGGTCTGAGTCTGTGTTAGGCCTTCCACATGTTAAGGCTGTCTCCGGGGTTACACACAGTGGCTAGAGGGGAGTGATTTCTACAACCTGCAAAATTGCTTAGTTGGAGAATGTGACTGATGACTCACCTTGGGGGGAGAGGGAAAACAGGGTCAGAGCTGGACCGTAAATTACGTGGGATCAGAGTTGGCTTCACTTGGAATGTGCCAACATGAAGCTCTTAATACATGATTTAATTAGGGCATTGGTCGGAACCCTGACACCACACACCCTATGTTCCAATTAATGACCACAATGGGGGGAACAGGACATGTGGTTGTTACGTGAGGTGATCATGTAGGTGCCTCATTTAACAATCATGACAACTTACAACCATTTATGGGCAGGCTCCATTATGGTCATCAGTTGAGAATCTGCATGGAGACTACCTTGATGATGTAACACTCAGATTTTACGAGCACATGATCCATTTTTTTGCAAAGGGACCATACTGGGTAGTCATCAACTTACTGTATGATCCCTATTGAGCCCAAAATTTTGGTTAAGCAAGACAATTATTAAATTAGTTTGTCCCATTTTATAACTTTCTTTGCCATAGGTGTTAAGTAAATCTGTTTTCTGCATTGACTGTGCTTGCCGGAGGGCTGCAAAAGGCAATCACATGACCCAGGAAACTGCAATTGACATAAATACATGCCAGTTGCTAAGTGACTGAATTTAGATCATGTGACCACAGAAATGCTGTAACAGTCATATGAAAAAAAGAGTTGTAAGGCACTTTTTTCACTGCTGTTGTAACTTTGAATGATCACTAAATGAATCACTGTAAGAAGAGGACAACCTGTATTCTATCCCAGATATGGCAATAGTCTTTAAATAATCACTTTATATCAAAGCACTGGCTTGATAAATTCTGATGGATACTTAATATTCTAAATAATTAACCCCCCTGGAAGTAGTTCTCCAGGAGGCATTTTCTGAATTAGGATTCATGCTGCAATACACAGGTAATTGAAATGCTCATAACTACCCAAATGTTGTTGAATGCTCAGCAGCAACCTATTCTGTGCTGTGTCTGTTACCAGGCATCAATTACACTAAGCTTGAAAGACAAAAATTACTAATTACTTAAGAAAGTTGTTCCAAGTAGCAAAATGTATTTCTAATACAGCCCTATAGTTGGAGCTTCAGACAAAAGGGTGGTTAAGATTTTCATAAATTGGCTAAAGATTGATTTCCATTAACTTAGAAGTTTGACATTTTGATCTTGTTAGACAACTTTCATTCCACGTGGACAAAGAATTTGGAGACGGTTCTGAAACTGGTTTTATGTCAGAGACACTATTGTTGTTGGGACAAGAACAGGCTATGGTTGTTTTTAGACAAAAAGAGAATTGCAAACGGAATACAGCAAAGCACTACGTGGAATGCAGTTGAGGGATAATAAACTTTATTTTCAATCATATTTTCAATTAACATTTTAACCAGATTGTAGTTGAGGTGCTTTGGCATCCTGCCATCAACTACACTGAAGGGCAACTTTCAGAAAACCCAAGGACTTGTCCCTGTCTGCCTGGAAATACTGCATCTGTGGGCCATGTGTTAACCTTGTGAGATATGCATAATTAATTCTTAGCTTCTTTCATTATTAGTCATTTTCTGGATGTGTAGAATTTCCAATAAATCTGCTTCTGATAAACAAAGACCCCAGATAAAACAAGCCATTGCTAAGTTTGCATTTGCAGCCTGGGACCTTGAGAAGTATATTCGAGTTTGTGTGGACTTAAGTTGCTGGAGGGTTGAGCAAAAATTGAGAATAGAGTGGTTTGGTGGGAGCTTGAGAAGTATACAGTTTGTGTGGGAATATGCATAACATGATAATTCTTTAAGTACCAGACATTGCAAATGGCTCAAGAAGCAAGCTGGCTTAACTGAGAAGCACCATGTGAGGAATTTAAGAGTGTGTGTAGAAGAGACCTCTGGAGACTGTAGATCGAAGTCTGGGAGCGTGTGCTTTGCTAATAGCAAATGAATTATGGATTGATTTGGGGCTGTTCTGTTTAGAGCAGAGAATTCTGTAGTTTTAGAGTTCTGTATCCTTCTTACAAGATTGTTCATGTTCTTTCCTTTTTTTACTGTACTTTATTTTATTGCTTTTATTTTGACATGTTTGGGAGCTCTGTGACATTCAGTATTCAATTTCAGTTCGTATATGGATGGAGTTGAGGCTTATCAGTGAAGTGGCCACATATGTTGATGATATCAGCTATTCAGGATGGTGCAATCAAAAAATGGATTGTAAAAAGCTTCCAAATCAGGCAAATGAGCTTCAAACTAGTAAAAGCAAAGCTATGTATGTTGGCACAAAACAACCACTAATCTTCATTTGCAATTATGCATTTGCAAGATCTCAGGTAGCAGAGCCTGAACTGGGGAAATAATCCTGGAGTTACAGTGAACAGCTAGATGAAAAGGCCAGTTTAATTAGCAGCTGCTGTTTAATAAAAAAAAAACCTATACTTGGAATTAAAAGAGAATTGAAAAAATAAATTAAAGTAAAATAAAATTGTAATTAAAACTTGCAAATATAATGGTGCCTTATCTTTAAAAAAATCTGTGAAGCCACATTTTTGTATAAAACATCTTACAAAATGAAGCACCCAAAGAACTTGTTAGGAAACTGTTGCAACTTCCCACAAAAATAGACTGCAGTGTGTAAAATTCTTTCATTTGGAACAAAGGGAAGACATAGGAAGAGTCAATAGTTTTTCAACCCTGGCAACTTTAAGATATGTGAACTTCAACTCATGCCACACTCAAAATAATCAAGCTTTTCTATTATCGGTAAATAGGAAATTCTAAGAAATCTTTCAAAAGCCAACACTCTTAAGTTATAGGGCAGAATATCTATATTCAAGGAACAGAGATACTCTGTTCTAGAGAGGCCTTTTAATGATTATCATTTATTTGATAACACCCAATTACTGTTTCATTAAAAAGGAAGTGAAAGTTTTGCTTCAAGGTAAATAATGTCTATTGAACTTCTGCTTAATCTTCAAATCATGGTTTAGTCTTTCTTTGGCAGAAAATTCTATACTGTAATTCTATAAAGACAAACAATTGGCACTCCTTGGCTTGCCCTCTGTAAACTATCACTTATCCTGCAGTTGCTGGTTGAGAAAAAGGCATGTATACTTTGGGCTCTGTTCCAAGCCTCCAACATCATATAGTTCTTAACAGAATTGAACTGTCATCCAAAAATTTATCTACTATAGATTTTATCACCGAATGGGCAGAATTACAATTAGTTTTTGAATTGTAGTTAGGTTATCTTTTCTATTGATAGAACCTTGAATATTATGCGTAGATCTAAGTAGAATGTATGCATGTGTATATATATATATATATATATATACATATATATATATACATATATATATATATATATATATATATATATATATATATATATATATATATATATATATATATTTGTTTTCTGAGGTTCTGCGGGTATTTATATGTAGATCTTTGGTTGTTGGGTTTCTCCCGTAAGATTTGAAGTATCTAGAGCACGTTTCGATGAAGTCTCATTCATCATCTTCAGGCTTCTGTCTCCAGCTCTGTGCTTCTCAGAGTAATGGAGATTGCAGCGCTTCCTCCTTTTAACTGCCAGTGGGGTGGAACTTGATTGGGTGGGGGCTTGGCTGTGTTCTGATTGGGTGGGGTGTGTTCTCATTGGTAGGGGTTTGGCTGTGTTCTGATTGGTTGGGGGTTAGCCGTGTTCTGATTGGTTGGGCGTGTTCTGTTCAGGGAGGGCTTGGTTGTGCTCAGGTTAGTTTTAGTTGCTGGGATTTGAGTTGGAGAGTTGTGACTTCTGTATATATATATATATATATATATATATATATATATATATATATATATATATATATATATATATGCATCATTATACATATGTGTGTATATAATCAAAATAAGCATACAAGCACAGAAAGTTCAATTCAGAAGTTCTGTGAAATGAAGATTGTCTTATCTTTCACACTATCATTCTACCCACCCACCTACTCTTAAAAAAACTGCATTATTCAATACTACTCCTAAAAAATGCATCTGCCTTTATACAACAGGATAGGAATTTTAAAAGACAGATATAATGAAAAAAATTCTTATGTTAAAAAATGATTTTCAGCATCCTTTGATTCAATAATTATTTTAAATAAATTGCCCAGTTATTTTATATAAAAATGACATAATTCTACCTGAGCCTTTAGCTGGGACAAAACAACAACAAACTAATTGTAAATTTTGCTGAAATTAACAGACTTTGTGTGTATTTGATTTACTATTTCTAAAGCAGCAGGGGGCTCTCTCATGTATTTTTATCCTTGATTCTTTCTTACTACAGAATCAGAATGTTTACTTTGGGATACTTACTCTTTATAACTACTTTGAACTTGTTTAACCATTAAAAATAATTTTGTATATAGCAAAAAAGAATCTTGCTTTATTGGTAGATTTGTCCTTCCAAGCTTTCTTCTGGTACTTTTACACCAGATCCTTTAAAAAGTATGAGTTAGAATCTTTCTTTATGTAAACCATTTGTCTACAGTGACTGTAAGCTATATATGAATGGTAGCTTTGCTTACTGAAGCTATTTCCACAGGAAATGTTCAGATTATAATTTTAAATCATTTAACATCATTTACATAGGTTACATTATTTAAAAACTAACTATACAGGTATTTCTCATATATTGCACGTTGAGAGCTGTGAGTAGGTCACAGCTGTAAAAGCAGGCTTCAGGCTTATCACAGAAACATTCTAAGTACATCCAAAGAGGATGAACAAGTCCGATTTAAAGGTTATCAAAATGCACATTACTATAGAAATTATTTTTTGCCAAAAATAATAAAAGAAAAAAAAGGAAAGAAAAAGAAAGCTATACTGAAACCAAATCTAGAAGGAAGAGTCCTGCTGAAGCCACTGAAGCCTCAAGCACATGAAACATGATCAAAATCAGTCCAGAAATCTGAAGTCATGGTTTCTGTTCAGGAAGATGTGCCGAGTCTTGTGAGCTAGGAGACTGAGAACAGGGAGGGCTTTCTTGGTAGTCATTGGGCCTTGCAGGTGGCAAGTCTCTAACAGGAGGAGAATAATCCCTTAAACCTTGTGGAGGTAGTCGTGGACCTGGAAGATAATCTCTGGGGGGAGGTGGCCGGAAAGGAGGTGGCCCACGGATATATCCTCTCTGTTCAGGAGGTGGCAGTGGAACAGGAGGAAAATCTCGCATTCCAAATGGAGGACCGGGTGGATAATCTCTAGGCATAGGTGGAGGTGGAAGAGCTCCACGAACTGAAAGGACAAAAAAAAAAAATGAAACTGGGTAGTTCAAAATCAAGTTATCATTTGCCATCACTGTCACTTTAGGAAAGCATGCTTCTAATATTTATGCCTGAATATAACTATTCAAAATAGGCTGTAAAAGTTTTTAAGGAACCTGTGCTCTTTATAGCCTTTTGATACTTCCAAGCTTTTTCCTTTTTTATTTGTTTTTATTTTTAAAAAATAAATTATGCTTAGTACAAGACCGAACATGCCAACAAAGAAACCTATAACACTCAAATAGGTGTTACTGTTACATCCAACCCTTGCATTTTCTGTATATAACACAACTTCATATTTTACACAAAATAATATTCTTTTGAATACTAAGAACGGAATTTATTTTAAAGTGCATTTTTAGCAAACTGTGATATGTACTAAAAGGAATTTGAAAGGTATTTAGCAATAAAGCTAAATAATAAAAAAAAGCACAATGTGCAATAGAGTCCATACCTAAAGAGGGCGGAAGAGGCCGAGGTCCATAGGGCAGGCGGGGTGGTGGTCCGAACCGAATAGGAGGTGGCAAAGGCCCAACTGCTGGGGATGTCATCATGGGCCCCCCCGGGAAAGATGGTTTACAACCAATGTTAACCTGTAGAAGACTGCAGTGTTAGTTATCTATAGGGCATTATTCACGAAACATAGAGAACATAGTGTTGTGGTTAGCCGGTAGCAGGTGCAGATGGCTGAGGAGACCGAGGACTCCGATGAGGGGCCAGGACCATCAGGGAGTGGACTGCTGCCTTCAGAGATTGTGCGGGCTGGCAGCAGTGATGAGGAGGTTCCCGAGGAGCCTGTGCCAAGTGCAGCATGAAGGATTACACAGAGGAAAGAACAGTTACAGCAGCACAGGCGACTCGGGAGTAAGGATACAAGGTAATGGACCCTTCCTCAAGAGGATAAAAGCCAGGTTTGGAAAAGCGTTCTTTGCAGACAGCAAAGAAGCTCTGAAGCTCAACTTGTGGACATCTTAGTTCGTGTTTGGAGAATATTGTAAATTAGTTCTTATCTCTGATTTTTTGGCATCATCGACAAACAACTTGACTAGGCTCTTTCTTAGTTAATTAGTCGGAGCTAATTAGTGGAAAGCAGCCTTCAGAACAGAATTCGTTATTAAATCTTAAAAGGTAGGGGCTGCTGCCTTTGTCTGTGTTTGCTCTTTGTGTTTTGCTCTTCCGGTTAGGTCAGAACAACTATAGATTAAAAGTACTTTAAGAAACATTGTTGCTGAAAAGATCTCAAATTTCCAAATTTAGAGCTCGCTGAGTTTTATGGAAATTTTCTTTTTCAAGAATATTCTTGTCTTCAGACATCAAAGAAGTATTATCTTATAAAAGCATTCTCAAAATGGCAATCCAAATCTGAACTAGACACTCTTCTAAGTGCATTCCTTTTTAATACCAGCCAATCCAAATCCCACACCATCTACAGAAGAAAATGATCAGAGGTACTCAAGGGTTAGAAAAGCCTTAAATGTCAAACGCCATCATTTATGAAGCAACTGGATTATATTTTCCATATTGCCCAACAACGCATTTAGCTTTAACAAGTTGCAAAGCCAAGAGAAAAACTGCAACCCAGAGTGAGTTTTGCAGCACCACATCTCTCATGCTGAGTCATGAAGCACACCATGCTTTTTAGATCCTCCCCATCAGATGCAGGAGAAAGGCACCATTCCCAGCCTCTTGGTACTCACTGCAGTTGCTTCACCAGAGGAAGGTGGGGGAGCAGAAACGTGGGTCACCTCAAACTCTTTGGTAAGATTTTGCTTTGGTAAAATATTGCACCCCAGCAATACAAAGATGGGGTGAGAGACAAATAGAAATTGATACATAAGTAAGGCATGATATGGCATATACAAAGTAACAAAACAAAGATTCCGTACGGTATATCATTTCACACAAAGAAATAGCAACCTCCCTACTTACTATTCCATCAAGAACTGCAGTTGAAGGAGAAGATGTTCTTGGCCCACAGTTGATCAGTGTTGTTACAGAAGGACCAAGATCTGGAAGGAGAAAAAAAAAAGACATATTTAATATTGCTTGAAAAAGATGCTACACTTTTAAAATATAGATGGAATCTCTTGCCATTCTTACCTGGAGCAGACATTCTTCCTGACAGATCAGGATGCCTTTTTTGGACTGGAGGGCCATCAGTCATAGTATCTGAAGGATTACAATGCAGTTTGGTAGAGAGATTATCATTTTGCCAATTAATGGCTGTGCAACACAGTGCCCTCCAGATATTTTAGACAACTATCTCCCAATTCTGACAATTGTTCACGCTAACTGAGCTGATAGAAATGACAAAGGGTGTCCTAAAACAATCTGGAAACACCATGAGGCCACTCTATGTTTCTTTATATATCTTCTTTATAAAAAGAGCTACATCTATTTTTAAAGTAGTGTAATTTAGGAAGTAAGTACAGTATTAGTCTAGGATTGATAGGCTTGAATTCAATATGAGTTCTGAAAATACAGTGATTTTATGCCAATCTTCTTTCTTTCCAAAGCATCTTATAAGATTGCTGTATGGAAAAAGGCAGAGCATTATGCACATTACATTGAGTTCAAAGAGAAAATGTAGAATATGTATTTAAGTAAATATACAACAGTGTGTAATATCAAACTAAAACATGGAACAGGGATTATAAAAGGAATTCATCACTAATATATACATGCTTGATAAAGTTTAGCAACAAAAAGCAAAATATTTGAACTAAAAATCAGTAAGTTAATCAACATAGTATGATAGAAAAATAGTCTAAACTTTGGGCAGAAACTTCCACATAGGATTTAGCTAAATATTCCTGTAAAGGTCTTATATGATTTAGCATTGGAAGACTCCTATGCAAAGTCCTTTCTCACACAAGTTCAAATAGAAAATTATCATGCTTGTTTTTTTAAAGCTATAATCATGCTGAGTACAATTAGTCAACTTATGACCACAATTGAGTCCAAAATTTCTGTTGCTAAGTGAGATGTTTGTTGAGTGCCATTTTATGACTTTTCTTGCCGCAGTTGTTAAGTGAATCAATGCACTTTGTTAAATTAGCAACATGGTTAACTGAATCTGGCCTCTCCATGGACTTTGCTTGTTAGGAGGTTGCAAAAGATGATCACATAACACTGGGATACTGCAACCGTCATAAATATGGGTCAGTTGCCAACCGTCTGAATTTTGATCACATGGCCATGGCGAGGTTGTAACAGTTGTGTAAAAATTGGTCATAAGTCGCTTTTTTCAATGATGTTGTAACTTTGAATGGTCACTAAATAAACTGTTGTAAGTTGAGGACTACCTATACCTCCTCCCCACTTCTTATTTTGACTTAGCTTGAGGTAAAAGCACAAGAACAACTTGATTTAGTTACTGAATTTAACAATTCAAGAAAAGCATCTGCTACACTGGGTGGATCCATATATTGTGCTAAGCCAAAGGTGAGCAGCTTTTCAATTACTGGGAGAGATTATTAGTATTTTTCAGATAACTGAGATGATGGTGCAAAATGGATATTGCCAATATGCAATATTTGGTAACTGAAGTGCAGAAGGTTTTCTAGTCCTAACCATATATGATCTCATCCAAGATACAAATATGATGTCAACATAATGGAGTGCAACAGTAAGAGAAATGACGAAATATTAACCAGGTCTATCACACCTGAACAAATATCATTGGTGGAACAAGAACTGTTTCTACCAAAATTTCTAAAATTCACTTCAAATGAGTGGGGATATCCTCATAAAGAGAGAGAGAGAGAGACAAAAGCAAAGCAAATCCTACAGTGCAAGTGACAGTCCATTTTCATATTGTAGTCCCCATTTAGTGACTATTCATGGTTATGATGAAAAGTAGCTTTGTGACTGATGTGCATATTAATGATCCTTGCAGTATTTCTCTCTGTCATGTGTTCACCATTACAAGCAATTAGTATGTGTTGTCCTGTGCTTGATCTATGTCCCGCACCCACCCAAAGCAGAGAGATTACCTAAACAACCTTTCTTCCTAAGTGGTTTTTTCTTTGCAGCATGCCACTTCCCTAAAAAGCGCTAATAGTGGGTTAACAAGCTCAACCAGGAGCTTAATTTGCAGATCCTGCCTGAAATTTACAATACCCTACTCAGTCTCTCACTAAAGGCTTTCTTTCTTTTGCCTCCTAAGTAGTTGCTTTCTTTTGCCTCTTAGGGGGCTGCCTGTGTGCCAAGCAAACAGCTGGCACTAGTGCATTCTTTTCAATGTGTATTCCCCTTTGTGTGCTGCTTATTCCGTTATAATCCCTTCCTTTCCAATAAATATAATCAATTTTCTTCTGGGTGAGCATTCCAAAGGGCAAGGGAGTGGGGGAAGAGGGCTATAAGATTTTCTCATGAGTTGAGTTTCCGAAACCTTCCCTGACAATTGAGCTCACCCAGCTGTTTAGGGTCATATCCTTCTTATGCTGCAAAGCAAAGGAAAGCCAAAATAAAATTGTAAACACAGTTGCAGGCATGTAATTTTTCGCTTAGTAACCATTTCACTTAATGACTAAGTTACCTGTCCCAACTGCAGTTTTAAAATGAGGACTACCTGTTCTATTGTTAACGCCAGAGTCCTTTTTAAATTTATTTATTAAATTTAAATCCTGCCCATCTCAACGATAAGGCAACTCTGGGCTGCTTACAAATGGTAAAAAGGTAAATGTACTAATAGTTAAAATTAAATTATGTATATCTGTTTAGAAGATAGGCAAATATTAGTTTCTTGCTGCAGAATAATAATTTTTTTAAAAAAAATAGACTGCTTACTAAGTTCACCTCTTGATCCATCTCTTGGATTGGCAGAAGGAGGTCGTACAGGGGGTTCCATCATCAGTGGTGGGGAAGGAGCACCACCACTCACAGGTGAGGGCCCAAAAGACCCATCTCGACTTAATGGACCTGTTATGCAGCAGAAATAATACAAAGGAAATGTGGCAAAGTATCTATTTACTCTTCTAAAATGCTAAGTTTAAACCCAAGGGAAACAACTATACCTCTGCGAGGTAAAGTCTGATGGTCTGGCAGGCCTGCAGTCGGTTTAACAATTATTGGTCTCTGAAGGGAAGCTATTTTCTGATTCACCTCTATGATTCTAATAAGAAAAAAGAACATTTTTAGTGGAATTCCAGCCACTTTTAAAAAAGGTAATTCTTCCTTAGTGTTGTCTCTTAGATACAACGATCACATGCATAAAACATGCTTACTTTTGTCTCAAGCTGGCAGATTCCCTTTTTTCTTCAACTAATACTCTCTCTGCAGAACGTGCTGCAAGCTGTAAAATATATAGAAGTACATAAATCTGAAACTGTTAGTCAAATATCACTTGAAATCAAAGGATAGTCTACTAGAACAGTTGTTCAGGAATTAACACGAGCTTAGAATAAATAAGCGTAATGTGACAAAATGTTCAAAGCTGAAATGTTGTTCTTAAAAGAAAATCTACAGCCTTACCCAATTTTCATGGGCTTTCTTCTCATGAGCAGCAATCTTAAAATATTAAAGAAAAAATGTTTTAATTTGCAGAACACCTTATAATGTAAAGTTTTCTTTTTCAGAAGAAATAGCTTGAAATAGCTCCACACCTGATTTTTATAAGACCGCTCTGTTTTTTGCAATTCTTCCTCCATTTCCTGAATTCTCTGCCTGTCAAAGAAGATGAAAAATTATTTCTAATCACAATGCTTTCCCTCAAAATCAAAAGTCAACATATTTACGTATCAGAATTACTTGTAAATTTTCACTTCTTCAATAGCCAGGACTGCTTTTTCATCTGCAGCAGAAAGTGTCTGTTCCTTCTCTTGACGTTCATACTCCTCTTGTGTCAATTTCCTAGGACAAAATAAAACTGGCATGATGAAATACAACCAAGTTATGTCCCACGTGGCAACATTCAACTGCCAATACCAAAAAGCAAGTAACAAGAGGCGGTAGGAAGACAGTCAAAGTAATATTGAAGAAAACGATACAAGAGCACTGCCTCTTGTAAAGGAAGAAGGAAGAGAGTTTCCTTTTCCATTTGGCATTATCAAATATGCTTGCACTTTACTTTCCAGCAAAAGGACATAAGCATGAGAAATCAGCAGAGACAAGCTCATTTAAAATGCCAATACATCCCTTAAAAAAAGACCTCATCTTACTTTAGAAATCTGAAACTTCTGTAACAGATTCAGAGCTATGATTGTCACTGAAGAAAAGGTAAAAACACAGTGTTTAAAGAAACCCACTAGCCTAAAAAAATCCAACCCTGTTTAAATGAAATAAAGGCCACCGTATGGACAAGTTTTGGATTTCATAGAATACTACTCCCCTAATGAAACATCTTGAAGGCACACCTGTCATTTTGTAATATGAATATGTAAGCATTCTGCTGAATGTATTAATTTTAGAAACAGTTTATCTTGCAGGATACCAAACATAAATAGTTTTTCAATGGATAAGTAAATATTTAAATATGATGACCAGATTGGAGAGTGTGCTTGCTTAACAATTGTCCTGTGCAGTTTCCTCCATTTTTCCAGGATTGCTAGCAGGTATGCCTTAACATCATCACTCATGCCACTAGTTGAAAATTGCTGTAGTAGAGGCTAGGAGTTGATGGGGGGGGGATCACAATTTAATTATATTATAATCCCTATGGTGATTTAAAATTACTTACTTTTGAAGTGCCATCTCTTTCTGCTGATAAAGTTCATTAAGAATCTCTACTTTCTGTTGGAGCATTTTACACTCACTTTCTAGCTGAGATTTTACTGTCTGTGTGGAACATGAGTCATGCTCCAGCTTTTTGATTTGCTCTGCAATAAAATAAATTACAAAGTATTATTTCATTCTTTATAGCAATGTTTCAAACACTTATTATGTGGGCTGATAAGGCCATATCAAACAAGTCAGAGAATGAAGCCATTGAGGAGCAGATTTAAAAAGGCAGCAGTCCTCAGAATTGAAGTATGGATGAGGGAAATGAGGAAAAGGGCAGAGAGGCAATATGATGCTTATATTAGGTAGAATATATATATATATATATTGCATCCTAAAAGTACAGAAAAATATAAAAGTGGCTTATGCACAGCCCTTCTTTTTACAAGGCCCATGTCCTTGTTTGCAGAGCCAGTTTGGCATAGTGATTAAGGTATAAGGCTAGAAACACACCGAGGTCCAATTCTGCCTTAGGCACAAAGCCAGAGGAGTGACCTTGGGCCAATTCTTTCTCTCAAGTCTTAGGAAGGAGGCAATGGCAAGCCACTTCTGAAAGAAAACACTTCTGGCAAGAAAACTGCAGAAACTAGTCTAGGCAGTTGCCAGGAGTCAAAAACTAAACCAAAGGCACAAAATACATTCTAGGTCCAGGATAGCTGGCAGGGCATATTTGAAAACCTGTGAATTTGAAAGAGGACAGATAATCTGTTGCCTTCCCTATGTTTTGGATTCCCTCTGTGGAATCAAAATGCAGGAGCCAAAATAATAATTAAGGCTCACTCAGAACTGTTCTCCAGTAAGAATGGCATTTTTCTGGGTTACTGGATATGAAATCAAGACTAAGCAATATCTAACCTAACAGCTATAACTTATGAACTGTTAAGCAGTAAAAATCTAAAAGCAAGATAGATATTGCTTGTCTCCAAAATTAAGCAGGCATAATACTTTTTTAAAACAAAAATTTCAAACTCTTATTTGCTGAACACACCTTCCAATTCATGTCTTGCTGCAATTTCATCATTTAGTTTGGAACGTAAATTATCTCTTTCTTCTTCAATGATAGATAATGTTGTTTTAACCTGCAAAAGATTAATGAATATCAAGTGATGAATTATGCTATAATAAACAAATCATACTAATTAGGTAGATCAATGTGTTATATACCCTTGAAACATCCATCATCTGTTTAATCTGAGCCTTCATCTTTGCATTCCTGGAATCTAAGGAAAGAAAGACATTATTTTATTGTGTTTAACATGCAAATAATATTTTCAAAAGGGAACTCACAGATAATTTCTTATAAAGGTTCACTTTGAGCCAACAATATATTTTTATTTATTTATGCTTATTAAATTAAAATATCATCATACAAATTAAACATTGCTACTAAGGCAAGAAAAGAGTATGGCAATAGAAATTCAGCTAGTTATCCTAAGAAGCGCACATATCTAACAATGCATTATTTTTATTAGTGGTTTTATTATCATTTTGGTTTTATCTTAATAGCCCCCCAGGTTCTTCTGACCAGAGTAGTACAGTCTAATAAGAAAAATTAAATATATGATATAATAATTAGGTATAAAATATAATCTGTTATTGCTATGGCTTATACAAGATGTTCTCTATTTGGGTCCTCATTCTTTTGGGGATGATAGGCAAATCTAGAATTCTGAGAACAAACCACGTTACTATCTAAGAACCACCATATTTACAGTCATATTTGTTAAAGAGAAAAATAGTTGTTTAACAATTTGTAAACAACATTATTTTGAACTAAGGTTGTTGTTTTGCTCTAACAGACATATCATATAAAGCGGAATGATGACTATGAGAGCCAATTAGTGTAAGGATCCCAAGTCAAAGCAGAAATTATATTGTTTTCAGAGACAGAACAAGCTTTTCCCTTTAACTAAAAATTACTAAACTAAAAATCACTATAATCAAGATTTGTTCATAACTGGAAGGCTCCAGTACTATTTTAAAAATTGCTCAATTAACTACTGTTCAAAATTGGGCTTCATACTAGTACCATGTAAGAAATCTATTTTATGAGTTTTAGGTACCTGAGATCTCTCCATTGGCCAGGTCATTTCCTTCCTGTTTCTTATCTTCTGATTCAGAATCTGCATCAAGTTGCTTCAGCTGCATAATGCAGTTTGTCAAAACCTAGCAGAAAACCCAAAAGAAATAGAATACTTGATGCAGCAATATAACAATGCAATCATAAAAAACTACTGGACAGCTAAACTTAATTTACCTCAGTTTCATTTTCTTTACGGGCAAGTGCTTCTTCAGTGACTTTCTGAGACTTCTGATATAACTTTATCTGTTCACTGAGCTCAGCATGCCTTTCGCTCCATCCCTCTGCTTCTTGCAGCAGCTAAAAAAAAAAGTTAAAATGTTATCAAAATGTATATTTCAAGACAATCCTACAAGGTTCACATGAAGTACTCAGTGAATTATTGCAGGCATCTAAATATTCACATAGCTTGAAGTGAAAATCACAGATTTGAAATGCTTTTCTTTCACTTGTATTTGAGAGGGTACGCACACTCATACCATTTGTGAATATAAACCATACACCACACAATAAACTAACCAGAGGAAAATAATGGATATAATGGCTATTTTGGGTGTTTCGTATGTTTGATGGCAAAAACATTCTTAAAATATAATTTTGAAGAAATATCAAGATGGCATTAGAAAACAATCCTTTAAATGCTATCTTCCATAGTGGCTTACCCCCAACTACAATACCCTTTAGTTACTTAGACATAAATCTCTGTACAACATTCTCCTATAACCATAATTTGCTTCCTCAATACTTCTCAATTACCATCCAATGCCCACCTTTTCTTAATTGCTTTAAGGCATTACTTGTGGTCCTCAATGAAATATGTAACTATCAAGTCTTCAATAAAGCTAACATGCAGGCTAGTATATTCAAAAAGTAATTTATTAGGAATAATTGAGTAAACACAACTCACTTGCTCCTTACTTTTCTTCAGTCTCATATTTTCTTCTTGTATTCGATGCAATTCAGACTTCACTTTTTCTTCACTTAATTTAGCTTCATTAAGAGCTATCTGAACCTGTGTCAATAATTCCACATCTGAGATACAAATCTTTACAAAAAAATCATATTCCCAAGTATCGATTATGCAAAATTTTTATCTGCCCAAACCTTAAGTTTATAGATATTGTTTTTAATAAAAGCTGCTTTAAATTGAAGATCCAGATGTTTACCTCAGAGAGCTCTACAGTATGCAAAGTAATGACTTCCTGGAGTTTCTCTAAAGACTTATGTGCTTCCATAATCTATACAAATAGAAATAAAAAAATTGACATGTACATTGTACATAAAGTCAATTTCAGTTAATGCAATAACAGACTTGTTAAGATTTTTATGCACATATTTTTGGAAAGAGTTAAGTAATTTTTCAGGTTAATACCAGCCAAATTCCTAATTATTTACTAGTTTAAATCGCAAAATCGCAATCCCCAACATGGATCATTTTAGAAAATGTTCCTCAAAGAAAGGCTTAGAAAAGTTCTTACCGGTAGTTATGCCTGACTAGTTTCAGTGTAAAAAGTGATAATATAGTTAATATAGAGCATTGGATACAGGTAGTCCTCAACTTATGACCACAATTGAAACCAAAATTTATGTTGCTAAGTGAGACATTTGTTAAGTGAGTTTTGCCCCATTTTATGATATTTCTTGCCACAATTAAGTGAATCACTGCATAAGTCAGTAACCCAGTTGTTAAATGAATTGGGCATTTGCATTGACTTTGCTTGTGAGAAGGTTGTCACATGCCCTTGGTCACATGCCCTTGGGACACATTAAAGGTTTTAAATATGAATCAGTTGCCAAGCATCTGAATATTGATCACATAATTATGGGGGTGCTACAAAGGTCATAACCGTGAAAAACAGTCATAAATCACATTTTTCAGTGCTGTTATAACTTTGAATGGTCACTAAACAAACTGCTGTACGTTGAAGACTACCTGTATTATTTTCTACTGGCAATAGCTTCAAGCAAGCATGGCACTGTTTTCTTACTCTCTCTCACAGCACCTGCCAAGCAGAAATAATACTGCCTACTTGATAGACTATTATAATGATTTACAAAAATTCCAACAAACACTTTGCATACTAAAATACACTATGCCAACATAAAACATATACATTATCCTTTAACAAAATGTATATGGTATTCTTATAACAAATCAATAATCAGTTCTGAGAAGAACAAAAGAACAAAAAAGAAACATTTAGAAAATTACGTTACCTTTTACAAAGCGTATCAAAAGAATATACTACAGTACAAAATCAGACTGTAAAATCAGTATAACAATAATGTATATGAATTGAGTAAATATCAGAATATTAGATCTCAGGATATAGATGAAGCAGGAGCAACAAGAGTTGAGACATTGTTTTTCCTTGTGGCAAATAAGTTACTTACTTCTTCCTGTTTCTTCAAACTGTGTTTTTTCTCCTCTTCTAGCATGGCGTTTACATTTTTCATTCTGTTATCCAGAAGTTTATTTGTGTCCTGTAACATATATTCATATCAACTGAACTGAATTGAATTCCAATTCTTCAACACATACACACAAAAATCATCATTCCTACATACCTTAAGCTTTGCGATTTCCTCTGCAAGACCTGAATTTTCTTTCTGGCCTTCCTCCACAGCTTCCTTTACTCTTTCCTTTGTCTAATTAACAAAGAAAAAATGTAATAAATAACAAATGATGGCCTATAATCCCAACTTTTCTTTGTTACTTGATAGTCTTTACTATTTTTATTTTATTCTTTTAACTTTTAAGGCTTTTAGGACAGTTTATTCACCTGCTCAATATTACAAATTATGATAATGCACACAGAAAGACACTTATACTTATTCCATGTATTTGTCTCATGTTACAATTCAAAGATATGAATGCATATATACCTTTTGTTCATATTCTGACAACTTTTCTAATATTTCTGTCTTTTCTTTCAGAAGAGTCTTAATTTTTTCTGCTAGCTGTGCTTCTGTCACTAAGAAAAAAAGGGACAAATGTAAAACAGATTGTTACAGAACTAGAGTATTAGCTATTATACCACTAAAGCTGACCCATTAATTTCCTGTGTAGTCCTCTCCCACAGCACTAATTTCATCACTGGAAATAACAGGTAATTTCACACTATGGAGTATATAATTAAAATGTACAAATCTGATTAGTATTTTTAGATGAAAAATGCTGGTGGGCTAAGGGGGAAAACTCTACAAAAGAATAATACAATAATGTTTCAAACTGATAAACATTCCAGTTATGGCTTTCTTTCAGAGTCAAAAGGAAGGTACTTCTCATTGTGAGAACAAATTGGCCAAAATTATAGATAAATCTAGTGAAGATGAGATATTTAGGATTTTATTTGGAAAGACTGAGGCAGAGAGAAAAAATGGAATTTTGGAAATAATAAACATTCAGTAGTCAAAAGGCTGAAATCACATTGTTTCTTAGTCTCCTATTCTCAACTCAGCTGTCCAAAAACCTACACAGAAAAAAAAGAATTTTCCCCAAGTGACATTAATACAACGTAGAAACCCAATATAATACAAATAAACAGGACAGTATTATTTGAGAAATAGAGAATTGAGAAAGAGTTAAGATGTTTTGAAATCCTAAACCTTCTCTGTTATTGACCCACAACACTGAAAGTTCAACATGCTTAAATAGCATTAAGTACACATGATAATACAGCATATTCTATTACATATAAGAGCACATACTTATATTAAGCAAGTAACACCCCCCCCCAAAAATAAACCACACTACATTTTTTAAAGGGCAATTTTTTTTACCTTGATACATTCTACTCTTAACCTATAAAGAATAAAAAAAATACAGAATGTTATAAAAATAGCCATTTTATTAATACAATTTCAACAATAAAAATCAAGTGCTGACCAAAAACACTGCTTCCAATGCAAGTATCAAGTGACATAACACATCTAAGCTGATTCCAATTAAAATTTCAGGTTCAGTATCTTACTGGAAAATCAAGCTACAGGTTTGGTATTCAATTCTTATATAGGAACAATTTAGTCAACAATTTTTTACATACACACATAATTTCAAAGCTTAATTAGAGAACTATCCAAATGATATCATAAACAAGAGAAAGATTAAATGATTGGCCCAAATCTTGCTCTCTCAAGTTAAAGTTTAGTTGTCTATCAAGTCGTTTTGTCACTGTCTACATTGTAATTTCAAGCTGAGCACTTTATCAATAGCAGCATGAATACTGATATCCTCTTTCGCATCAGTATGTCTTATAAAAAGCCATGATTTACTGTTATGGTTTTACAAATCTCAGTGTTATTGTTCTCTTCCTTACAATTGGTTTCCACAGATAATACACTCACACAAATCACAGTTTATCCTGAAAATTCAGACCAATGCCCAAATTATCAAAAATTAATGAATTAAATAATAGGCTTTTCTAATTACTATTTCAAACTTAAATATAAAAGCAACAACAGGAAAGCTGGCAGACAAATGTTATCAACACGTTTTTCAGATGAATAAAAAAGATGACCTGCCAAGTCTTTTTTTACTAACAGAACATTTTGAATATATGTTATCTTCTACATCTAATGATAAAACAGCATCAATTGATATGCAGAGATTTATTATTTATTGCTGAAGTTAATTATCTGATATAATTATTAGTATACCAGGTTTGCTTACTAACTTTACTTATAAACAGGCAGTTCTAAAAATTAACTTACAGATAGACAGGTTCTCCAGAAGAAAATAGCAAGTGTAGCAATTCCAGCAAAGGCAGTGATAATAATGGGCTCCCACGGAAATCCATGGAAATCCGGGCCGGGCTGCATGTTTTCAGGTAGTGTTGAAACCAGCTAAAAAAAGAGACAGGTCTCTACATTTAAAATAATTTAAATATACATATAGAAATAGCAGGATACAACTCTGAAAATTTAATTTAAGAAGGTTCACTCAAATTAATTCATAACTTTCCATTATGTTCTTATGCCCAAAAGCCATAAAACCAAGTCAAGTGTACAGTATTCACAAAGCTCTGATGAATAACGTCACAGGTTTCAACAAGAAATTCAATTTCTCCTACTGTTTGTTTTGAAAAATTCTAGTTTACATTCTTTATTTTTATTCTAATTATAAACAGAAGACCAGAAGCTAATGTAACAACTTAAGGCCAATTACATTTTAGTGTACTATTCTTGAATCCAACACTTCATAGATTTTGAATGTGCTGTTTCATCTTTTTATATAATACATTAACTTTTAAAAATGTGCACATAGTCTAGCAAATAGGTTTTTTTAGCATAGCCCATTTTAGCTTATTTCCCTTATTCATAATCCTGGGGGAAAAAAAGATTTGTTGTAATATTTTCCTTTTGCTCCATATGATGCTACTAAAAGGTACCTCAGGTGATTAATTTACTGTTTTAAGACTAAAACAAAAATTTAAGATACTGTTTCAGCCAAACAAAATTTAAGTAATGTTAGCACTATACCTAACATATAATTATTTTAAAAAACACCAATGGAATTAATTTAAAGCATTTTCTCCTGAATTTCCCATGCTTGCATTTTATGCTTTCAGATGGATATATGTATTCTTTAAAATGTTGCAATCTGACAGCTACTATGCTGTATACTTCAAACATTTTATAATCCATATGGTTACACATTTACAGTTTTGTTACCAGAGGTCAACCTACAATTATATCAAGTTTGCATTGCTCCACAAACATGAGAAATTAAAAATATCAACCCAGAAACAAACTCATACATGAATCATTAGTCTGCCATCATTGTAATTAACAACTTTTATTCCCTATAGTATTTTTTTTGGGGGGGGAGAGGCAGTAAGGATACAAACTCCTCTCCCCACCAAATCCCACCTCTGCTCAATTTCCTTAGCAGTTCTCCCATTTACACAGGGCCAACTAGAGCCACAAATCCAATCCTAAAGTATGAAGGACATCTGGCTGCGTTGTGGCTAGAAGTGGAAAGCGACTTGATGGCACAATCTATCAAAGTACGAAGCCAGCATTTTGTTCTGGCAGTTTTTTTAAAAAAAATTACTATTTGTTCTGGCAGTTTTTTTAAAAAATTACTATTTATCTCGAAGACAAGAACACTCTCTTTTCCTTGCAGCCCGATTCGACTTTCGCTTATTTCTTTGCCAAAAGAGCGGCTTTTTCAGTCCACGACCGTGACAACAGCTGTCTTCACCAGGCCCGCCGCCCTGTCAATACGTGCCCCGCTCCCCTTCCCCGCCCGCAGCCGACGATATTTGGCAGGCAGGGATTCCGCCTCCTTTCCAGAGCAAAGACCCCTCTGATCCCTTTCGAGCCCTCCCACTTCCTTTCCTCACCCACAAAAGACGGTCCCTGAAGGAAGCATAGCCCCGGGAGAGCGGCCCCTGCAGCAGAGCGGCGCTGCTGTTGCTGGAAGGGACGACGGATTCCATGGAGAAACCGGCCCGCGACCAAACCCCCTCGCTCTCCTCCTCACCCGCCCTTCCCCGGCTTCTGTTTCCACAGGGACACGTCACCTCAGCGTGACCCCACCGCGACCCCTCGTCGTCATCGGCTCGTGCCTGCAAATCACGGTTGTAGGTTCCGGAAGCGGAGAAGCTGTGCCGGCTTCTGACCGGAAGACAGGTGCAGGAAGAAGCGCTTAAACTCGCTCGTTAAACTAGCTTTTGCTACAGAGTTTGGAAGGTGGGCGGAGGTGGGGTGTTTTTGCGGGGGTAAGCCGCGATTACAGAGAGGATCTCTCTTATTAGGAAGGGAGCCATATATGTATATTATATATACATATATACATGTATAATATATACGTGTGTGTATACACACACATTACATAGACTCTTTTGGGGTCCTGAAAACCACGTATTTTCCTTTTTACCGTAGCAAGGAAAATAAGGAAATGGAATGTATAATGCAGATTCCAGGTTCCAGATAATCTCTGGGTAGTCCTCGATTTACTACAGGTAGTCCTCGATTTACAACAGGTTTTTAGTGACTGTTCAAAGTTAAACCGGCACTGAAAAGAGTGATTTATGACCTTTTTCATACTTAACAACCCTTGCAGCCTCCCCATGGTCACATGACCAAAATTTGGATGCTTGGCAAGTGGTTCATATTTAGTTTAGTTTTATTGTCATTGCACCTCATACAGCGAAATCAAACACCATCTTCAGTGCACATCATGACCATGACCATGAAAATAAACACAAGCACACACCCTTCACCCTTTACACATTGACCCGGAAACCTCCGACACCACACCAACACTGCACTGTACAGCAGAATTCAAAAGAGCTACTGCCCTGGGATAGAAGCTGTTTTTCAGCCTAATTGTCCTTGTTTTTATTATTCTGTACCACCTGCCAGATGGTAATAATTCAAAAAAGGGTGCCCAGGATGAGATGGATCTTTGAGAATGTTTTGAACTTTCTTAAGGCAGTGGGAGCTATAAAGCTTTTCCAAAGAGGGGAGAGGGCAACCAATGATCTTCTGGGCAATGATGTTAACCCTCTGGAGTGCTTTCCTATCTGCCACTGCAATTGGCAAACCATACAGAGGTGCAGTAAGTTAAAATGCTCTCTATGGTGCAGTGGTCACCAGCAGTTTTTCATTCAGTTGTTGTTTTCTGAGAAGTCTCAGGTAGTATAATTTCTGCTGGGCCCTTTTGACCAGCACTGCAATGTGAGCACTCCAGGTCAGGTCCTCTTTTAGGAAACTTAAAACTGGCCTCTTGCTCCACTCGGTCTCCATTGATAAGCAAGGTTTATCAATTAAGCATGTTTGATCTGTTCCTTCTATAATCCACTATAAACTCTTTGGTCTTATTGATGTTGAGGACCAAGTTATTGTCTCCAAATTATTTACGAGGGTTGCAGTGCCCTGGAGTCATTTGATCAGCTTGTGTGAACTTATAAGCAAAGTCCATGGGGAAGCCAGATTCACTTAACCATGTTAACTAACTTAACAAATGCAGTGGTTCGCTTAACAACTGTGGCAAGAAAAGTCATAAGATGGGGAAAACTCATTGGATAGATGTTTCATTTAACAACATAAATTTTGGGCTCAATTGTGGTCATAACTCAAGGACTACCTGTATTCTGAGCTCAGATCTATTGACCTTAATGTAAGAAGGCAAAACTACATGGATGTTTTCAAATACATGCTTAAAAACCCAAAGAAAAAAACCAACAAAAGCAAGCTCCAAAACTGAATTTTAAAGAAAATATCAAGTTGTGTTAGATCAGTGGTTCCCAACCTTTTTTTCGCCCCGCACCCCTAAAGAAATTTCACTCGAACCTCGCACCCCCTGAAATTTAGACTTTAGGAACTACTGAACGCGTTAAATATATGGTAGGATTGAATCTTTTCAGCTATGTATGTGACGGCCACTAAATAACAATACTTAACTCTAAAATGAAAACAAAGTTAATCCATTGCATAATAAATAAAAATTCCAACATATAGCCAATATCCTATTATTTACCTGGACTTTTCTTGCATCCTCTGGAATATCGTCTCGCAACCCCAGGGGGTGCGAGCACCCCAGGTTGGGAACCCCTGTGTTAGATAAATAGCTATTTTCCTACTATATTTTAAAACTAAAAAAATACCCCACTATACGTTGCATTTTCTCCTTACGTGTTTATAATTTTCTTCAACAGAAGATTGAAGTGGCACTGATAATTGAACAGTGCAGACTACAGATTAGGCTGCAAATACTGTGTGCATTTTAATTTTACAATACTTTCTAGAAAAGGCTCTGATGCTAGAAAAGCTGGAAGGAAATGGAGGAAGATGACCAGATATAGGTTTTTTTTTTCCTTTTGTTCAATCTTATATGATTCTTAGAGACTAGATAAGTTCCATAAGTTTTCTTACCAAGGTTTTTCAGAAATGTTTTGCCATTGCATCCTTCCTGTAGGGCTTAGGGAAAATGACTGGCCCAAGAATCACCCAGCTGGCTTTGTGCCTAAGGTGGGAATAGAATTCAAGAGTCCCCTGGTTTTTAGCCTGATGTCTTAACCATGGAAACTAATTCTATTAAAGCATGTGGGAAATTTTGGCTTTTAAAGCTATTATATGTCAAATAAGATTACTTACAATTTTTGTGATGGGTTGCATATTTTTTTTGGCTGACAGGACTGCATCATCAACAATAGAACGAATGTATGGAACAGCAGAATTTCCTTCCGATAGATTACTATCTTCTTGCATTGCATCATCCTTAGCATTAATTTGACCTTAGATTAAAACAAAGATTTTGAACCTTTTAATTAAATTGTTTTCATCAAGCTATGGTTTTGGAGCATCGCAACACAACTTATAATAGTAATCATGTTAGCATGTAGAAGCCAACCAAAACATTCTGGTTTATAAATGTTTTCATAAAATAACTTTAGTTCATCAGATACATAAAACATAAAAAATAGGTTACAACTTTTGAAGATGTATTTTCACTGTTTATATTTTGAAGCTCACATAGCTTCTGTTTTAATTATATTCTGAACTGTACATTTCAGTTTTACAGTTTAATCAGAATGGATGGTGAGGAATTCTAGAAATTGTAATTTACTAAGATCAGAAGAAAATGATTGTCCATCTCTCTCATTGAACTGTTTTAAGAATAGACTTGAGTGACTCAAATTAAATCAACTTTTAACTAGAATTGTATCTAAATTTATATTGTTGAAATACTAGGATCAAATTATCTTATTTTGGATACATTATAGAAAGACAAGCTATAGAACAGGCTTTGATACTGGGAAAACTGGAAGGAAAGAGAAGTGGATGACCAGCAACAATGCTGTCATCGCTGCACTGGAAGACCAGATCAGGGAGACATTGTCATGGAAAAAAAATCTAACTGTATGGTTGCTATGAGTTGACCACAAGTTGATGGCACATAGTCAATTAACTTGGAAATAAATGTTTCTTGTTCCACTATCATGAGGCAAGTACAATAGACACCTAGAACTATTTAGAGAAAACAGTGCTTTGATTCCACTGCTGAGTTTGTACTTGTCCCTAGCTATTGTTTATGTAATTATGATATGACTATACTATAGTTATTAGATCCTTAGCTTTGTACCATATCCTAAGCCATAACACATGGCTCATAAATTACACTGACCACTAGGTTCTCGTGATCTGCTAAACCAAAAATAAACAGCTCTATGGCTTTGATATAACCTGAGTCATAATAGCAACTTTTATCCCTCTAAGCATCTGTCTCTTTAAAAATGTACACGCAGAAGAGGATATCTCTCTAGTAATGAATATAACTAAAAACAGTTGTTTCCTGAATTATAATCTTGCAGCTATTTTTATATTCTATTTTTGAATAAAGAAACAAACTATCCTGAAAGTTACCTGTAGTGAAATCTTTTTCTGAATCAACTGATCCAAAGACAACATCCACATTTGGCAAATTTCTGTCACCCTCAGGAACATCCTTGTTTCCCATATTAACCACCGTTTCAGTCTCTGTCAAAATGTTCTCTTCCTCTTTTGATTGATCCACGTGAACAATTTCTTCTTTTTCAAACGTCTGTTCTGTGTCCTGCACAGACTTTTGATCTATGCCCCTTATCGGGGTTTCCACAGTATGTCTGTCATATTCTGTTTGTTTTTCATTAACTATAATAAGTAGAGATTTGCCTGTTGGTTAAAAGCTCTCACAATTTATTTACCTCTTGCATTCTGATTATTTAAATATATTTTGCTTGCAAATTTATTTTAGTCATATCTAACTTAGCATTTGAAATTAAGCAGAATACATACACATATATTAAAAGTGCTTTTTTCCTGCAAGAATCCTGCAAAAAATGTGGGTTCTTTTTATTGTTTACATTTTCTGTTTCTCTTGCTTTTTTTCAGCTTAGATCTCGTGGCAGCAAATTCCGAGGTAGTCTTTTAAGCAGGCATTGACCAAACCTTATTCAGCTATAACACATTTCTTATATTTTCTAATAAGGTTATATTCCAGATTGCTAAAATATTAATTTTGAAATTTTGGTAACAAAATAAAACAAATAAGTGTCACAATATAATGTTTCAGGATTTATAATCTTTTATCAGGATTTATCCACCTTATTGTTTTCAATATTCTCAAACAGAACTGGTACAAAATTTTTATCAGTTACACATTAAGAATTTAAAAATAATATAATATAATATACAAGATATATTGATACACATACAGTATCATTTATATTGGGGTTGATCAAGTTTCTAGCCTCATTTTACTGTCTTAGTAAAGCAGATTCCAATTATAATAGTCTACTGTACAAATGTCAGTTGCTGGACATTTGCTTGCACATTCATTTTTAGGAAAATATAATACTGAGTTCTAGAGCAATGCACAATTTATTGCTAGGAGTGTTGTTCCCTGTGTAAAAGTATAGAATAGATCCTCCAACTTACATAAGCTTAAAGTAGCCCTCAGGGCCATTGCAGTCCAGGTGCAAACTGCACCGCACAAGGTTGCCGCATGAGGAAGGGGACCAGCAGGCAACTGCATATGCATGGAGCTGGAAGCAAGTGCAATATTTAAGACATTTTGCGTATTTTTTTTAAAAAGATGGGGAGTTTAGCGGAATTCTGCACAATGGCACCTTTTATGCTAGCAGCAGTCCTGGTAGCCCTAATGAAATAATTGGGATTAATGCGTTCCATTAATTGAAATTCCAAGAATGATTATGTTGGGATATTACCCAACATGTAAACAATTACAGAGCTATCCTTAAATATAGATATTCCATATGTTTAAAAATAGTTTCACCTGAGCAAATTTATTAATTTGAGTAGCAAAATATGTCTCCTTCCTTCAGGTGTGAAAACAGACTGTCACCCAAAAATATAATAACGGAAAGCATCTGTTTATGTTACTAGAATTTGCACTGAAATAAAGATATTTTCAGCAAGTCTAAAAAAAAAAAAAACTATAATTTTTTTTTACAATGAGCTAATTTTCTGTTTTTTTTTAAATCTGCAACAAATTGAATTGTCCTACCATTGTCAAGTAATTTAATCAGATGTGAAACCCAATAACTTTATTAAAATCTATCCTTAACATTTAGTCTAATCAAGGGATCTAGAAATAGTTAGCATTTATTCGGAGATTACTATCAAATTTGCTTATATCACAAGGGAATCTGTCTTTTTTTCAGCTTTTTCACCAAATCATAAAGCACATTCCAAAATATATTAAAATAGGATATAAAGGGAAAGGAGTTTATTTCCAAGTAAGTGGTATAGAAGTGCAACCTTAAGTCTTACCTTTATTTGGATCGAGGAAGTCCATCTTTGGTTTTGGAAGGGATGCAAGTGGAACACTCTCACTAACTGGAGAGTATTTTTGCCTTAATGAATACATTAGCTCTTGAATATCATCCATTAAAGCAGCTTCTTCATCAAACAAATCTGTTTCTTTAATCTCCTCTTTATTTTCCAACTCCCTGGCATCTAAAATTTTGCTCACAATGTCCAGAATATTAGATTCTGAAGATTCAAGGATCTGATCCAAAGCTTTTTCAGTGTCCTCTTGATTATAACTATGTTTCTGAGCAAGCATCAACTCTAATTCCATGTCATGAAACAAATGCTCTATTTTGAAAAGATGCTGTTGTCCAAGATACTTCTCTAAACGTGCAATACGCTTTTCATCAAGAAACTCTTTTATTATAAGGAGCTGGGTCACAGACTCACTGTATTTTGGCTCTCTATGTTCATTTGAGTTTTCCATCGTATCTCCGGCCTCATATAAGTTCTGAAAGTGGTTTTCTGAGGTTTGTGGAAGTTTAAGAACTTTTTCTGAAAAATCTGTAGAGAGGTCTTCATTTCTTTGACTGAAATCATAATCCCTGTTTTCTGGTTCAGAAGTATTTAAATTGCTTGACATTATTTTATCATGTGGAGATGTTTTAATTTCAGACAATATTGTCAACTTCATCTTCTCCTCATTGTCTTCATTTCTCTTCATTTTACTCTGCTGGGAATTATAATTTAGTTGTATTGCCTCATCACTGGCCTCGTTAATTTCTTCTCCCACAACTTCTTCCTTAGCCTGATCAAGTGTCATTGCTTCTTCTCCTATTTCGTCAACAGGATTAGCACTTTTTAAAATAGCATTATTTGGCATTTGCAGTTGAGGACTTGGAATATCAGTATCTAATTTGAAACTCTGGTCATCTATCCGTTGCTCCTTAGATAATTTTGCACTTTCAGCATTTTCATCTTGTAGTAACTCCTTTTCTATTTCTTCAATGAAATCATCATCTTCATCTTCTAGGTCTATAGGCAGGAATTCTGTGAGTGATTTTTCTGTATTTAAATAATCATCTTCAATGTAATCAATGTTATGTTGAGTATGGTTTCTATGTTGGGTAACTGTCTTAGATTTTTCTAGAACAGTTTTTTTCTCAAATGTTTTCTTGGTACTGGTAATATCATTCTTTTCACTATTTAAATCCTGCATTGCAGTTCCTTGTTGAGGCTGTTCAATAGGCACTTTCATATTTTTTTCAGTGGAAATTTTTCCCATGGCAGAGATATTTGATTGCTTTTTACTACTGAAAATCTTTGTTAATTCAAAATCTTCTTTATGTTCCTTTGCATCATACTTTGTTTTTCCATCATCCAAATCACTTAGCGACTTATTCATTAGGTCCTCTGACAAGTCTAGTACTATGTTCACTTGCTGACTATCTTTCTCATCTGTTTTGCTCATTTTTTCCAAGTTATTGTCCTCACTTTTTTCTTCCCCTCTTTCACTATCTTTCATTATTTTATTTAGAGAAAGACCTTCTGGATCAACGTTGATATCTAGAGGTGGACTTAATATTTCTTCTATTGTTTTTATAGATGATTGCTGGTCTTCCACATGAGCAAATGAACTCAAAGTACTTGTAGAAGTGCTTGGCAGTTCTTCTCTTGTCAGCTCTTCATTTTTTGCATTCTCATTTGCATTGTACTGAGTTGTATCTGTTTCTCCTGTAAGGTCTCTGATATTTACATCATGCACCTGTTCTTTAATAGAATCATGTTCTGATATTAAAGGATCATCTTCAGTTGAAGTATCTGAATGGGTTAACACATGCTCAGTATTTTGCTGTTTTCTAAATAAAGCTTCTTCTTCTCCTTCTTCTCCTGTTTGATCATCAGTTATATCAACTATTCTTTCATCCTCACTGACATCTGCAAAAAAATTATCCCCCAAATGTGCAGAATCATCTTTTGTTTCATGCTGCAGTTTTGCAGCAGCTTCCCCAGTATTATCACCATTATTATTACCATCATCTTCATCCTCGTTATCATGCTCACTATCACTGCTTGCTTCTGATTCAAATACTTCATCAGGTGACAGCTTTTCGGCTTCTGGGTTTTTTGATAATATGATTTCTTCTTGTACTAATGATAATGAAGTAATTTTTTCTGATTGTGTCTCTGGTTCTTGTTGCTTCTCTATATCATAAGAATAAATGTCCAGTTCTTCCCTGAAATCGTCATCATCCTGTGATGTAACAAGGCTTGTTGTCTCATCATCAGACACAAAGGCATCTGCAGTTGAGCCAAATGTTGTTTTCAAATCTTCCGATACTTCGCGGTGCAAAAGTGTATGAGCAGCATCATTTTTATCTACATAATCTGATGGTTCAGTTTCACCCTGAGAGTTGTTATGATTTTTGGCACTTTCATGTTTTGGCACTTGTAATGTTTCCTGCAGCATTTCTTCTGAAGGATGATGTGCATTTTCGTCTCCCTGAGAAATGTCTGCCTCCTGACTTACACCAAGGCTCTCCCCCTTAGAATCAAGAGCTGCTTCTACATTCTCATTCTTTTTATGGAGAAAAGTGCTGTGTTCGCCATAGTCCTCATTGCCTTTTAAGTCTGCTTTAAAACCATGATCAATCTCTGGATCAGTAGAAACTGTCCAATCAATCACTTCTTCTTTTATTGTTTCAGACTTTGTTTTTTTCATTTCCATGTTTTTTGATAGTTTTAAAAGTTTATTCACATCATAACTGTCAAAATCATCTTTGCCTTCACCAAAGCAAACAAAATCTGTTTCCTGAAAGGAAAAAAAAATCTCAATTTTAACTACCGGCACTTTTTAAAAATACACATTTGCATGAATTGTTTCTAGTGTCTAAGTAATAACACTAGCAGTCAAACTCTTTAAAACATAAACAAGATGTGGGCTACAATCCTCTCATATTTAACTATGAGTAAAGCCCATCAATTCTATTTGGCATTTCGTAACTATGTATTTTATTGGGTTGCACTGAACCAAAGGTATATTAAATTGGACTATATCACAACTTACCTATCTATCACCTACAGCTGCAATCCTATAGTCACAATGGAACTGGACTGCACTGGATTACAGTGAAGCAGGCAATGACACCATTTAATATAAATACAAATCACAAAGTCTGATAATCGGATATAGTAGGAGCCTGACAATACCCTTCTTTTCTAGCTCCTAGTCAGGCAGGAAAATAAAGGTTATCTGCTATATATTTTCATACATGTCTAGTAAAAAAAGAAAGGACTGATGAATCACAGCTCGCATTTTGTGCAAGCTTAATAAATCAGTAGAATTATCTTTACTCTCCCCCCAATATTTGAAAACAACTAATTGCACCTAGTTAATGGTTAGCCTAAAAAAAGATGAACACTTGATGAGCAGTTTCCTATTTTTCCAATCAATCTTTCTTTTCTGCATTCTAAATCTACTGTCTGCATATAATTCTATTATAGCATGTAGCTGAAAAACAACACACATTTAAATAACTTACATCTGTTGGTAATTCTAGCTCATCATGAGTATAAATATGATTTATTTCAAGTAGATCCTTGGGAAAATATCCAAATACATTTCCAACCTGTTTACAAAAACAAAATAAAGAACAGTTTAAGAAGAAAACATAATAGGGACTCTATTTCTACCCCTGTTTAAACCCAGCTGTGCTTAATAGCCCATGGCCCATACTTCTGCATGCTCTAATCAAGTAGGCTCCAATCCACAGGTTCAGCAAGTAAGACCAACTCTTCCACAAAATGTTTAAATATTGTTTAAAAATAACCATTCTGCACCACGATACCCACTTAGGGGACCCAGATTCCTTTTCAGTGATTTCATTTCATTTCATAATTTTAAAATTATTTAAATTAGAACCACAGAATAAAATAAAATTTGATCCATTTTTATAAACAAAATTAAATGAAAGCTACCATTGGAATGATATTGTTCCAAATGCATCCAAATATTATGCAAAACATAATTGACAATCATAGGTCTTTAAAATGTTCAAATTTTAAATGCAGAATTTATAAAGACAGAACTTATTATGTATTTATTTGAAGAGACAAATGTATTCAAATAACACATTTATCACTCTGATCTTTTAGTATGTCCCATATCATTCCATTCAGAGTTAACAGTATTATCAATAAAGTATTATTGCCACTGCCTTCTGGATTATGCTAGCCCAAAATGATATATTTCAAACTGAAATTAGGGAAAAGTATCTTTAATAATGATCTTTTAACTACTTTACAAAAGGAGAGACACTGCACACATAATAAAGTGTTAATTATATCTTAAACCATGAGACCAGTGTCCTGGTCAATTTGATCAGCCAGGAGGGGGAAGAGGCAAACAGCTTGTCTGCATCTTCAAAAAACCACAGGTTGAAAGGAATCCAAATAGGAGAAGCTTTGCAAATGTTATAAATTGGAGTCAAGTGAACATTGCTGCAAAAGCATTTCCTCCCTCTTTGTTGATATGCGCTATTTATTTTAGAGTTATGCTTGCCACTTGAAAAGGGAAAACTCATATTCCAGTAAAACAAGCACATGAACAGCAAAATCTGTACAGGTAAATCCTTGACTTCAATAAGTCAAGGATTAAGTCAACTGTCAATAAGTGAGCCCATTGTTTGCTATGGGTTAGGTTCTTCCAGAAATTGGAAGCAAATTGTGGTCATGTGATTGTGGAGTGCTGCAGACACCATAAATGTGGGTTGCTGAGCCCTCAAAATGCTGTCATGTGACAATGGGGGATATAGATGTTGAACCTCAAATCTGGGTTGTAAAGTCCCTTTTTGGGGTCCATTGTAACTTTGAATGGTTGCTAAGCAACCAGTCATAAGTGCTATCTGTGATGCTAAATTCATTTCTTAGCTACAGAAGAGGTTTTTTTCTCAATAAATTTATAAAAGGTTTATGCTATCTAATGCATTCATACAATATTCTCTAGGTCAGTGTTTTCAAATTTGGCCATTTAGGACATGTGAACTTCAACTCCCAAAATTTCCTAGCCAGCATACTGACCCAGGAATTCTGGGAGTTTTAAGTTCAATGTCTAAAATGGCTAAAGTTAGGAAATACTGCCCTAGATTATTACAACTATTATCAGGAAGTCCATATTAACAGTGGAGAATTGCCACTGAGATTAGATAAACTTGGCAATTAGATCCTGGCAGAGCACATTAAAAGTAAACACACTTGTCTACAGATACTATTACTATGTGTAGTTAGAAGGTGCTTCCTGAGCGTTGTCCTTTTCTGGTAATAGCTTTTATTTTAGGAAGAATCAAACCTCAACAATCGACCACAGGAAATGTTTGATGACATATGTCATAAAATGCTATATAATTTTTATGTCATAAAATGTTTTACAAAATTTGCCAAATTTCAATTCCACTGGAGTCTCAGATCTTGGATTTTGGATGCATTCTGTGAATTAGTCAATCTGAAGTACCTTGATTCAAAAACTGTTGCTCTACGATGTCCCATTTTGCCCAGTGAAAGGTTACAGAAAAAAGAATTTTAATAGTATATAGATAGCATTCAGAACAGTATGACTTCTTTTGCATGGGAAAATAATTTTTTAGAGATACAGTGAGTCCCATCATGCAATGTAGCCACCCCTAAGGATCTACTCACAAGTGACTTATTAGAAAAAGTAGCCTACTAATATCCCTTTGACCCTCACTTGTAAAAAAAAGCACTTAATATATGATGAATCACTTTGAACTAAAGTAGCATCTTTGAAAGAAATTCCAGCACCAACCTAACAGCTTATCATGCTAATCCAGAAACAAACAAAACCAACCATATTCGAGTTAAAAATTATGCATACTGAGGAAAATCCCCAGATACCATAGCAATTTGTCTTAACTAGTATTGTTTTAAATGTCTCTTAGGCTATTACTATACTATGTTTACAACAGAGAATGGTGTCCAATAACACAGTTATTCTGAACAGGTGGCATGCATGCCACAGGTGGGACTCAGGTAATCTATATGAGTCACAGAGTAAGTTGCAAAAGTCTTTAACATTTGATATGGGTGATAATGCATTTAAGAAATTGTTGGGGAAAAGAAGTATATCATTACAGCTAATGCACTTACATTCTCAAGCTTATTTCAGTAATATTTGAAATGTTACTATAATCAACCTTTTCAACTTAAATTAAGCACAGATGCTTGAATCGTTAAAAATAAACTTGCTAATAACGTTCTTGAATGTCACTGCAGACTGATGATATTTACAAATTTTCCTCTCTCATTGATATAGTTTGCTGTACCAGACCATGTTATTATTACAAATATTACTTTAAATATCTCACAGAAATATAATTATTTAAATAGGATGAACTGGCAATGGCATTTTCATTTTCCTATTAGATGTTTTTTCAGATAAATTGATATTTGGTCACAGAGGGTTTAGAGATATTTTCCTGAAAGAGAATTTTACTCATGCAGCCTCAGATTCAAGACCATTGAACTGCAGGGGTGAAGGAAAAGGAAACTGTTAACCTGTTATCTAACTTAGGAAATGCCATAGAGGCTATGTTTGGATAATCATATCCATTCCAGAAATCAAGACATAAATCATACATCTATCTCTGTGATTATATTCTTCAGTCAAATATCTCTATATAAAGAATTTACCATTTGATACCACCTTTAAAATGGTGGTTACCAGAACAAGCCAAAATATTAAAGCATATAACTGTATGTGAGAATGACCTTGGGAGACAGGAGAATGCGGAAAGAGATCCTGACTAGGGAACAGTCATGTAAGAGAGGCCATAGCCCAGGGCTGCATAATGGGCAAAGAAAGAGGCTCATAAGGCACCTCCCTCAAGTTCTCAGGTTGTGAAGCAGAAGATTTTCAACACTTGCAGGATTAATTTCAGTTTTCCTAGGTAGACCAAAAAGGAAATATGACCAGAGGAGCTAATTTTACTTTATTGTAAAGCTATATTAACAGAATTTTTAAAGTCTGAAAGTACAAATCTCCTGCTGTCTCCTTTACAACTTGAGAATTTTGGATAGAGTGGGGGGAGGGTCCTTTCTGAACCTGTTTCATAGCCCATTGTAGACATGTGGGCTATACCCTCTCTTATCTGTTCAGTAGGCAGGTTGTCCACCCCCCTAAGTCATTCCCACATATCATTATACTATCCCATTTTGTTTACAACCCACTCATAGGTAAAAGACTTCCTGGCTTGCTTTTTATTTACAACTCAAAGCAGAAGCAAGGTCATACTTTGAAACAATCATCATCCTTGATTTTTCACAAGTCCTAAGGGAAAAAAAAACATGTGGGATCCCCAAACCAAGCTATTTCTAAATCCTTTAGCCAATTCCAAATTTGTATCATGCCAAGTATTTTGAAATATTCATATCATGCCTTAATAAGCAGAGAAATTAAAGAATGGGTCCTTACAATACTAACAAACGAAGCCTTGAATTAGTCACGATTCTCCAAATATTTCTCAGCAATTTTAGGAAACTTTTGTTTAAAAAGTTGGTGAACACATGTAAAATTCTAATTAAAACATTGATTAAAATATCAGGTTCTCAAATGTTTGTAAAACCATAAAGAAAACTTACACTTCCAGCCCAAAGCTCATTTGTTCTTCCAATTAATTTATAATAAACATATATCGATTCACCTTCTTTAAAATTTACAAAACGACAATCTGGACCTTTAAAATCCTTTACTGCTTTTCCTCGACACATTAACACTGTTGAAAGAAAGTCACAAAAATAAGAGACAGTAAAAGAACTCTGACATATTTGTCCATCTTGTTCACCAAAAAATGCCATGTAGCCCAGGAATGAAAAGCACTATAGTAATGTAGTGAAATTATGTTTTCATTATTTCCTAGCACAATGAAACCCAGTCAATAATTTGCTGAAGTTAATGACAAATGCTTATTTAAGTCAATGAACTGCAGCTGCAACTTAATTCACAATTAAGTTCCATCCAGACTAAAAGGAACTTGAAATATTAGATACATTATCAGTTAACATCAGATCAAATGAATAATCTGACAACAGATTCAGCTGTGCAATTAAAGAACCACCCACTTATTTTTTATCTTCAAAGAACATATTTTATGTACTTGTTACTTTTAGTAATTTTATGCTAGATATGGAAAACGAACACAGAAATGAGAATTAGATATTGAAATTGCTTCTCATTAAAATCACTTGCAGAAAAAATGCACAAAATATTTATATTTCTTAAATATACATACAATACATTGAAGCAATGCTGGGCGGGGGAGCATTAAGGCAAACAGGTTATATTAGAAGTTTACACCCCTATCCAATGTAAAAATTGCACATTCATGCCCTGAGGTCAATGTAGGGCAGTACTAACACAATTGGCTAGCTGTCAATCAGCATCCTGGTGCAATTCAGGATGCTAGTTATAAGCCTTACACAGTTCAAGGCATGGCTATCTCAAAGACTATCGGCTTCAAAGTGAACCTGCATATTCTGTTAATTCTGGGAAAGAAGCCCTGCTGAGGGTTCCATTTCTGAAAAAAAAAATCTGCCTGCAGGAGTATTGGTCTGTCATATAAGCAAACATCCCTGAGGAAAATATACAGGAACTGGGCAAAAAAAGGAGCTAAACATGTTTTTAATCAAGAGAACAAGACAACATTCGGAAACAGTTCAATCAGATGCCTTCCTAATTTATTGCATGAGGCACAATTAGACTTGCAAGATTCTGATATTATAACCACTTTCTGTAATAGTTATAACCTTTCTATGGAGCTGATTTCCTGGTTTAGTCTGCCAAGAGAGTGACCTCTGGAGAAGGGCCTGCTTAATGGTGGTCTTCATCCTCTCAACATCTTGCTTGCTTCCACATGTAACCATTGTGTTTCCACAGTTTAAAAATTAAAAATGAAAATGAAAACTTGTCTCTGGAAAAAAAAGCACTTGGATTTTCTCTTACGCTTTTTCTCTGCAGGTTAGTACTAGTAAAATATACTGTATATTGTGTCATTGTTTTAACACTTTTAATTTTTATTTCTCAGAAATGCCACACTGAACCATCCAGAGTAGTGGCATAAAAATACTATTAATAAAATAGTAATGGAATCTCAAAAGTCTAACATTTGGGTAACAGAAATATTTTTCTGTCACAGCACAGTATCTCAGATGATAACTTGTCTAGAGACGTTGCTCAGATTTTAATTCCAAGCGATTTAAAAAAAAAAATCTCCATAAATCCTGTAGTTATCAAAAAAAAAAAAACCCACCCTAACTGCGGTAAGTTTTACAGCGACCCAAACAAGACTCGATTACTTTCATCATAGCCTCCAATAAGGAGCACCGGAAAGCCAGGAATGCTCGGCAAAAGGCGTCTCTCGCTCTTCTCAAGCAGAAAAGGCGAGAGGAAGGATGCCCGCCGCTCCCGCTCCTCCCCGGCTCCCCCGCCGCCCCAACTTGGGAGAGAAACGGCGGTTCTACGAAAGGAAGCAGAGGCTACATCCCACCCTCTTCCCTCCCCAGCGCCCACGAGGAAGGAAGCAGCCCATCGCAGCGCTGCTTGACGTGGCCTTGAGGATGCCACAGGTCCAGCCTGTGGTTCAGATCGGCTGCGGCTCGGCAGTCGCAGGGACCCGGCGGATGCCGTCTTCCCTTCCACTTACTGCTACATTCGGGATCGGCGCAGCGTTTGAATTCGGCGAACCGGCGGTCCGGGTCTCGACTGGCATGACTGGGAGCCGCCGGAATACAAAGCAGCAGTGCGAACAGCGGGAGCTCTCGGGAAAGACGCCGCCGCGCCGCAGCCATGTTTTAGTTGACGAGGGCTGCTGAACTGGTGGAGTGGGGGGAAGTAAAGCAGACACGTCAGCAGAGCCGCTCGGGAGAAGGATATGGAGAAGAGGAGGAGCAGCAGAAGCTGGAGCCGACTCGGTCTCTCTCTCAAAGGCGGAGGGGATGGAGGCACACCACGCCCTGACTTCGCCCTCCGAACATCCTCAGCCGCCCACCAAAAAAGCCCAGAGGAAGAAACGCTGCACCTGGCTTGCTAAGAGACATTCAACTCTTCATCCCAGAATTCCATTATCATCGGTATCTGAGTTAGCTAGATACCCATATACATATATACATACTGTATATATCCCATATAAATGAGGCGAGACTTCCTCTGATGAGGCTTGCAAGCAATTTTTTTCATCTTCTATTATTAAAGTTCTCTCATTGACTTTAATTTCACATTTATAGGAGGAGAGCTGTGTTACAGTTCCCCAAAATCGGAAGTCTGGTAGCTTTTCTGACTAAGGAATTTTGTTAAAAAGCTTTTGTGAATTGCAGATAGTTTCATCAGCTACCTAAAGGTGCTAGACTGATGTAGAGCTTAATATGTTGCAATTACAAATGTATATAGTTATGTATCTCACATGTAACATGCAACTATCTGCCAACTTGTGTTCCCATTTCTTTTCCCCAGACCATTTCAAATCCTATATCAGTTTAGCCCCTGTATGCATTTTATTCAGTCGAACGGCAGCTCACAATTGTTTTAGTCAGAAAAAGTGCTACCAGATTCATGATCTTTCACTTGTCAATAGTTGTGAGTTGGGCCTTAATTTAACTGAGCTGCTGTGTAATGAGTCAGATTCCCACAATTTATTTAGATTTATTTGCTTGTTTCCCTCAGTCTAAAAACAGATGGAATTTACATCCAAGGAATCTCCCCCCGCCCCCCAATGAAAAGGGAATGGGAAATCATTTTTCAGATAAAAGTGGTAAAACATAATTTAGATTGAATTCTGGGAGTTGAGGTCCATATGCCTTAAAGTTGGCAAGGTTGAAAAACACTGACTTAGACTAAAGGAAAAGAGGGAAATATATTTTTAATTTCTGAAAAATAATTTTCCTACACATTGTCCAAGACAGTAGGCAGCAAGACAAATAAAGCCTTCTCCTCTGGCTTACTATCTTTTATTAGTTTCTTGAAAGGATTAAGCAGGTGAAAGATGTTACCTCGAAGATATGGTTGAATGCAAAAGTACACAAAAATTACTATTGTACAGGAAAATACATTCATCCAAGGATCTAATATAAATGAAAGCCAAGGTTTGTCGGATTTTGTGTCCTCCCATGCAAGAAGCAGAGAGCCTGCAGCTTATAAAATGTAATGGTGTTCATCTTTGGATGGTTGGTGAAGAGTCCTTTAAAATAATGAAATGTATTAAGAAGGCAGAGTTCCTCCTGCCAACCACACACTTTATAACTGTGTGCAATCCACTGTATTCGTCCAATCACTGCTATTTTCTTATCTGTATCTTATCTGTATTTCTTATCTCTTTCTTATCCACTGTATTCATCCCATCATTGCTATTTCTTTATCTGCAATTACTATAATCTTAATTATTAACTGTGACAATGCTGCAAATATATGAAAACATCACATTTATTGTTTTACTTTTGTTGCTGTTATTCCATGCTATTCTTTGGAATCCTCAATATTACCCTAAACATTCTGAAAATTGCCTACTATTCCATTCCTTAAATGTGATGTCTAAATACAGTATAAAAGTAATTTTCTTTCAGCTGACTTACTTTATTGTTTGTCCTATACAAAGCGGAATATTTACTCTACATCATGTTCTTCATTCATCTGTATAAATAGTACAGAGGAGGAAACATGATGATTCAGAACACTAATTCACAGTTAGTGTCAGTAAGTTACATAATAAGGTCTCTGGGGTGCTTTAGAATCCAGTTATATCATAGCTGGCTCTTGGTTAGACAAAGAATTATTTGCAAAGTTTCTGGTTCTGAGTCCCAAATCTTATTTTACTTTGTAAGTATATTGGAAAATCCCTGGCATACAAGTTCCTTGGCAAACAAACTTTGGCATGCATCCATTTAATTCCTCTATGGCCACTTTTATTGTTTATAGTCCATCAAGTTATCAAAGAATACATCTTACTATACAGCTGTAAACTAGAATGACTTTTAATGTGGATAATGATTAAAATTTTGCCATAGGACTAAGAATTAAGGACTAAGATGACAACTCACTGGATTGTTTTGGATCATGATAAAATAAAATTCAGTTTGTAGGCAGTGGGGAAACCACACTGTGTGAAATATATGCAATCATACAATCTCATTTTTCCCCAAGCGTATGTAAAGCTAGAATAGTCTGAGAGAAAAACCAGCAAATTAGCACTTAACATGCTGAGCCAATTAACATTTAACCATAGATGAAAGAAATTTCTTCCTGAACAGTGATTAGCCTCTACATATGAATGGGTAGATACCTGTAGAAAGGACTAATTAATATACTCGTCCCAAAGAAACTGGAGAACGTGGATTTTCAAAGATGATCACAGCTGAAGGGAAAGATTCTCTCTGTATGACAGTATATTTAAAAAGGATAAAGACTTCCTTGAAACTAGTTTACTATCAGGATTCCAGCAATCACCCTAATTAAATCATGAGCCTTGAGCCAAACTTCAAGTTCTTACCTGGAAAATCAACACAACCCAGATAGCCAGAAAGGATCTTGTGAAAGAATAAAGTGGAACAACATCTGATGACCTCCTTTTACTGGTCCACAATAGAAAGCGTCCTCCCATATTGCATTATGGTGAGGTATGCTGGCTTGACAGCCGTGGATAAAAAGACATTAGGGGGTGGTGAGCACAGCACAAAACATCGCAGGCTGTTCCTGATACTACTAGATGACATCGCTAGGGCTTGCTGCCTTAGAAGAGTGAGGAAAATTCTCAGGGATGACTCACACCCTGGTCAGCACTTCTTCACTCTCCTACCATTGGGTAGGAGATATAGAAGCACAGTCAGCCACACCAACAGGCTGAAGAACAGTTTCTACCCGTGGGCTGTCAGACTTGTGAATGGAAAATAACTTCATGTCAATATAGTATGATAGACTGCGGGGCCGGTGTGTTGTGCAACAAGGTCACATGGTATAAGATTGGGACTGGGTTAGGAACCTCTGTCCTGTGAGTTGTGTTGGTGGGGCGTGCACGAGGGGAGGCTCAGCCAATCTCACTGTACACATTGTACTCTGACAATAAAGGCAATAATTATTCTTCAGCTCTTGACAGGACAGTGGGGAATGGAAGGATTTATATTCCTTGCAGACAGCTGGTCATTTACATCCTTTTAGAGGGTCACTGAAGCACTTGGGAGGTTTATCAAAGAAAAAATAAAGTGCAGTTGCCTCCTGAAAAAGCACAAACAGAATAACCATGACCTGGATGACCGAAAATCTCTACAGACATTGCCTTTCAAAATATTCCTAGTCTTTATCCCTGGGATTCTTGGGTGATGTCCTGACCTGCTTCACTAGGCTCAATCTTCTAAAAAGGGCCCTCTCCAATAAGCATTTCTGGAAATGACTCTGAAATATGGTGCACTTATATTAACCTAGATGTAAATATTTTAAAGCAATATTACACAACTACAGTCCATAAAATAAAATAAGACAGGACTGCACAGCAGTGAAAGACAACCTAAGAAGAAAGCCCGGGAAAATAACTATTTGTCAACCTTGCTCTTTCTTCAATTTATCTAGGTTCCAATTCTGTTATGTATCAAGAGACCATCAGAACCACTGAAAAATACGCAAACAATGAACTGGTATTATCTTCAACGAGGTTCAGTTTACGAGGACAGACACGCGCACCCAGGAACTCCGGGGCAACGAAGGGACGACAGATAATAAAACAATTAGGCACGAAAGGGAAAGGATTCACGCGTGCGCAGGCGAACTCGACACTTCTTTGAAAGGCAGGGAGGATCACGTGGCCCAAACGATAACCGTTTTCGGAATGCCCACAAAAAAGATGGCGCTCGCTGCGGCAAAGCATCGGAAGTGAAAGGAAAAGCGTTGTCGTCGTGTAGAATGTAGCGCGTATATTCTCGGAACCGGAAAGAAGGGAGGTGGAAAGAAAGGAAGCTTCCTATTCCGGTAGGTAGCGCTAATCTGATAATTATCAAATGTTGTGCTCTCATCGGCTATTAGCAATAAAAAAAAAGAGAAGGTAGCAATCCGTCTTACGAAGGATGTGTACGAGTATGTGTGGTCGCTATTAGAGCATTTAAACGGGGTCTCCAACCTTGCCTAGTTTAAGACTTGTGGACTTCAACTCCCAGAAATCCTCAGCCAGCTTCCCAATTCTGGGAATTGAAGTCCACAAATCTTAAAATGGGCAAGGTAGGAGACCCCTGATTTAAAGCAACGAATTCACTGACCGTTAGGCTAGCATGGTCATAAAACAGTCTTCACGATCTTTGTAACTCCGGTGTTATTTCGTATTATCGTTTTCCTTTTGCTCCTAAAAGAGGTGCTTAGAAAATTGACTGCAAAGGCCAATTGAGTTTCCTGCTTTGCATTTCTGGGGTTGCTGGCTTAATTGAAGTGAAATTTATGCCTTTCTAATTGCAGGTTTTGTGAAGCAAGGTGGGCTCTTAACTCCTTTTAGTCACATCATCTTCTGCTTGGGAAACACTCTCTGGTCAATGGCAGTTTTTCCTGTAATTTTGTTCTTGTAATTTTTTAGAAATTTTAAATGCCATCTACTTCTTTTAAGAGTTCTGGAGGTATTACAAGTTATAAGGAAAAGATACATAAAATTATTTACATACACACACAAAAAAAATAAGTGATCTCTATAGGATCAATGCTTTTATCAAAATGATAAAAGGAGCCTTGCACTTTAGGATTCAAGCTGCATCCTTTTCATATGTGCACACAAATGACTTCATCACACACATATAAAAGGGTGGCTTACAAAGCTGCAGGGCACATTTTATCGTTTGCTCCTTCCTTCCCATTCCTCTGCATAGCACACAAAAGGGAACATAGTACTATTGAAAACCCAGGGAAAACAAATATTTTGAAGTTCTTGAATTATTACAAGGAGATAGATTGTTTCAATCCCAATGGCAATTTATTCCACAGTATGGTTCCTACCACAAAGAAAGACCAATTGGTTGCTTATGTCCAATTCATCCATAAATGTTATCCATTGATTATCAGAGCATAAAGTAGACTATCCATGGATTCTTAGCCTTGCAAGTAGCTTGCATCTAATCTATGTAAAACATTATACACCACAGTGACTCTCTTCAATTGTGCTTGAATGATTTCTGGTAGCCAATGAAACCGTTTTAATATGGATAATGAGGGATCTTGGACAAGTTCTCATGCTAACATTGTACTTGGTCTAATCTGATGCCTTCAGTTCAAGGCCATGAAGAATGCATTGTAATGTTCAAGCTTTAAGGCTAGTACTACAAGAATCACTGAGATCAAGTTTGACTCCAAGTAGGGGCACATCTATTTTATCAAGTTTATTATGTAATTATCCAGATCATTGGTAGGTTGAACAGCCTGTTTACAATGTAAATCTATTTCTAAAAGGATCAAATCAAGAATAAACATATCCCTTACTCCTAAGGAAATTGGTAGCAGGTCTCTCTTTTTGATCCACCCTTTAAGGGATATTGAAACTTCAAAAGACTTAATTGAGAATGATCCAGAATTTCAGACCCAGGCATTTGCTGGAGTTTGGTGCTCATTTACTTCAGGGCCCCCAACTTCTGGCCCACTGTGCGGCCATGGCCTGTTCAGAACTGGACTATGCGATTGGATGACAAGTGCGTGCAACACCACTTGTGCAAGCGGTGGGTAGAACCATCCCATCCCCTTTCTTCCTGCTGGGCCACTGCAGCGTCGTTAGAACTGGGTTGCATAAGCAGCAGGAAAGTGCACACATGCACACTGGAGCATTGGTGGGTGTCATGCGCAAAGCACTTGTGTGAGCGGAAGACACTTGCACACACTCTATTTGTGCAAGTGTAAATGGAGCTACGCTCACCTGCCAGTTACATAGAACCATCCCCTCTCCCCTCCCTATCTGTATTTGTTAATGAAGTCAACACTACTGAATGTGCCACTCATAATCCAACTATTGTCTTAAATAGTTTTGATTATAGTTGTCTTAGTTAATTAGGTTTCCTAATATTGCTTTATTTGAAATATGTGGTATTTTTCTTGATGTTTAAATGCTGTTGTGTATAAGTGTATATTTCATGAAAAACTTATTCCTGGGAGCTAATTAAGGATACAACTATGGCTATTAAACAAACACATTTGTTTAAACGAAACATTTAAAATGTGCGTTTTTCCTCTTTCCTGTTTTTGCAGATAGTTAGATTTTGAATGTTTTGTTTATAAGTTTTACACTACTGTAGAGTTGATGGATTTTCTTCTACTATACTTTAAAGCTGATTATAACAATGTTTTTTCTCTCTATTTTATTTTTTATTCTTAAAAAAGTATAGTCATAGACATGGATAACTTTGCTGAAGAACTGAGACAAGAAACAAGGTGGTTGTCCACAGAAGAAACAGAGGATGAGTCTTCAGCCAATGCCAATGTTCCAGGAATTTATTTGCCTTTACTGCCAAAACATTTCAAGTATCCAAGTAAGTTTTTACTGACATAATAGAAAGTAGGGATGAAGGAAAGTAGCAAAATCCTAGTATTATTCTCTCCCTTTCCCCCATATAGGCCTTCATCAGCCTTCAGTACATAGTAGTGTTATCTTTACCTTTTGCTCAGGGGTGGGATTCAAATTTTTTAACAACCGGTTCTGTGGGCGTGGCTTAGTTGGTGGGCATGACTTGGTGGTCATGTGACTGGCTGGGCGTGGTCAACTCAACATCACTCACATCGAGGCACGCATCTCCTCGTCTAGCCTCTCATGACTGTGAGGATGCTGCAACAGTCGTAAGTGTGAAAAACGGTCATAAGTCACTTTTTTCAGTGGCATTGTAACTTTGAATGGTCACTCCACCCAAGCAGAGTACCAGCAAAGGAGGAAAAAAAACTCCAGAAAAGTTCCAGAGACAGGAAGTCTAGTCCTGCCAAGAAGGTAATAAGGGTTAATGGAGAGGCAGTTTCTGTAAGCAACACCAAAATGTTTCCTTCCTGCCTTCCTTACAGGATTAGGCCAGTAATTTCTTCTAACAACTGGTTCTTCGAACTGCTTAGAATGTTAACGACCGGTTCTAGCGAATAGGTGCGAACCTATAGAATCCTACCTCTGCTTTTGCTATAAACCTGTTATAACCAATTATTTTCTTCAAGAAAATTGTATAATATGTCTTTTGGGTGCCACTTTGAAATGCAGTTGAGGAATAGTTTACTGAACATTAATGTAACATGGAATGTTCATTTATAGAAAAACTAGCAATTTAAAAGATGGGTTCTAACCTAGCTGTTGCCCTGATATTGTTTTTCCTTTTGGCAAAGCAAATTCAATTGGTTGACCCTTACCAATGTGCTCTACTATAGTACATATTATTTTTATTTATTTATTTGTTGAATTTGGGCAATGCACAATTGTTAGTTACTATTGCTGTTATTCATATGAAGGTGATGTAGGGATACAGACTGGTAATTGAAAATTGCATGTTGGAAACTTATAGTTTCACATTCCAGATATGAATATAAAATTCACATGTTTTTCTGTGAATGGTAAACTTAGTTCCGTAAATGCTTTATGTATGCATTGTTTGTAAAATAAATAACCAACATTTTCTTATGTTGGCTGAAGCAAATATGGCTGTGAAATCTTCAGAATTCCAAAAGGTGAAAGAGGATTGTTTATGCTGTATCCAAGATGCTCTCTTACAAAGTCAGTGGCAGAGGGCTGCAGAATTAATGATAAGCTACTTGGAAATGCTGGAAAATACAAATTCAGAAAAAAGAGTGACATCTCAAGAGGTAGGTAAATTAATTAACACAATATCTTTACAATGAATGGAAATATATAATTTCTCTAGCATGTGCCTCCATATAATATAATTAAGAACAGGATAAAAATGTCCCATTGATGCATCTTGTCATACATCGATATTTTTTTTCATAAATTTGGGGTGTAAACCTTTTTTGGTGTATGGGAACCTTTGAAAATTTGAATGGATGTAGTGAGTGCTCTCAAAAATGTCATAGTTATAATGGGATTGTCTGCTGACAAAATAGTTTCCAAACAATGTAGTCAATCATGAAAATACTTAGTTGACACAAGGCAACCTGTTGGCTGGCCTTCACCTCCTGTTAGCCCTTTATTTTATGTCATATATGTTGGGTCTATACAAGGTCCTGTATTCTGTGTAAATAAAGATGATAGAGGATGGTGTTTTTATTTGTAGAATGCCAGATCTCTCCGTCTGCCTACCTGATGGCAGAGTTTATGGGAAACTAAATACGGAAACTATAATGTTCACAGGCAAATGTATTGGGACATTGGTCAAGAAAATCAAGATGATAGCTTTGACCACACCATTGAGCCTGCCATTTTGACTTTCTTGATTTCTCCACTGTGGATGTCCCTGCTCATGGTCATCATGTTAGTGATTTTGTTGTAAATAGTTTTATAAATTAAAGGTACATCAGTAGTCACAGTGCATTTGCTTTTAGTACTATGGCTTTATGACTTGCTTGGAGTGTATTTTCTTCCTGATTAGGAGATCTGGAGAGTAGGAACTGAAATCTTGCAACAGCATCCACAGAGTAATATAGAAGAGGTCAACTATTTTGCAGATCGGATGAAAAATTTAGGAGTCAAAAGATATTTAAAGGTAAGGAACAACCTCTTCAGGTAAAAATAATTTTAATTCAACATTTTAATATTTTATTATGATACTTCCTACTGATTCCTTTAAGAATATGATGTAATTTTAGAGAGGTCAAATATAAATAAATTTATAACCACTATAAAAATGATCAGAAGCCACATCTTTATATTGTTTCCTTATATTTTCTTCCTTACATTTCTTCGCTCCCTCACTCCTTCCCTCCCTCCCTATTCTGTTTTCTTATTTTATGTTCTAATTTATATTTTATCTTTTTAAAATTTCTTTGATAAAATTATATTAAAAAAGAAAATATTCTGTTATTGTAAAACTTAAGTATAGATCTTTAAATTGCACTTCATATTTTATATTTCTGATAAAATATGTGGCTTCAAATTTTAATGACACAGGACTGTATTTTGATTATGGCTTTGGAACTATTTAAAAATGGAGTGGCTCCATAATGGATTCTAACTGAATACTGTAAGCATATTTGTTCCACAACCTGGAAAAAAATAACTCTCATATATATGAATAAAAAGTGTGATTATTTCTTTTGTAAAAATCTTTGACTTCTTATGCAGCTCACCATCTAGCATACCTATACACAGCTACAGTTGAAAGTGGTTTCTTGTTATTAAAACAGAATAGTTCTAAATACACAACTCGTATCTGAAGTTATTGGGAAGATTTACTGTTGCTTTGCTTATGCATATTTGCATCCAAAGTTGCTGCTTCTGTTCAACCCAATAAACAAAGCTCAAATTACAGATTTCTTTAGAGCATGCCTTCCACCTTTTGCGCAGTGGATTTCTGGATGAAGCCTATCAGAACTTGATCTTGACTGAAAGTTGGCGATATGGAGAAGAAACTGTTGCTCAGGAAAAAGAGCTGAAGCTCGTTCAAGCTTATAAGGGGTTGATACACTATTATAGGTGGTTAAAAAAGAAGACGGACCTTTTGGAGCTGGGTGAGTATGTGCCTCTACATGCCGCAGTGGCAACATGCAGCAGTAACTCCTGTCCTTGCATTTTTTCAATTCCATTCATGGAATATGAAAGGTGAGGCAAATCTTTGGCTGAGTTCTCAGGCATGCTTACTAGGAAGGAAGTTTCAGAGAATTCCATGGAATTAGTACCTCATGAAGCATGTAGAAGATTTTTGAAATTCATTTGGTAGCTTCCTCAGCAATGGGGAAGGCTAAAGATTACTGTACATGTTGTTCCTTCTGTATTGCATGTTTGTTTTTTGTTGTTTTTTAAACGACCTGGAGAACTCAAAACAAATGGCTTTTTCAACTGGCTACTATTAACTTACTTTGTTTGCTGATAAGCTCTATCAGATTTATTGGCCTTGGATAATCATAGTATTTAACTATGATTTGAGGCCATGATCAAGACTATCAAAACCACAGTGACAATATACACTGCTCAAAAAAATAAAGGGAACACAAAAATAAGACATCCTAGATCTGAATTAATGAAATATTCTTATTAAATACTTTGTCCATTACATAGTTGAACATGCTGACAACAAACTCACACAAAAATTATCAATGGAAATCAAATTTAGCTACCCATGGAGGTCTGGATTTGGAGTTACACTCAAAATTAAAGTGGAAAAGAACACTACAGGCTGATCCAACTTTGATGTAATGTCCTTAAAACAAGTCAAAATGAGGCTCAGTAGTGTGTGTGGCCTCCACGTGCGTGTATGACCTCCCTACAATGCCTGGGCATGCTCCTGATGAGGTGGTGGATAGTCTCCTGAGGGATCTCCTCCCACACCTGGACTAAAGCATCCCCAAACTCCTGGAGAGTCTGTGGTGCAATGTGGCATTGGTGGATGGAGCAAGACATGATGTCCCAGATGTGCTCAATTGGATTCAGGTCTGGGGAACGGGTGGGCCAGTCCATAGCATCAATGCCTTCGTCTTGCAGGAACTGTTGACACACTCCAGCCACATGAGGTCTAGCATTGTTGTGCATTAGGAGGAACCCAGGGCCAACCACACCAGCATATGGTCTCACAAGAGGTCTGAGGATCTCATCTCGGTACTTAATGGCAGTCAGGCTACCTCTGGTGAGCACAAGGAGGGCTGTGCGGCCCCCTAAAGAAATGCCACCCCGCACCATTACTGACCCACTGCCAAACCAGTCATGCTGGAGGATGTTGCAGGCAGCAGAACGTTCTCCATGGTGTCTCCAGACCCTGTCACGTCTGTCACATGTGCTCAGTGTGAACCTGCTTTCATCTGAAGAGCACAGGACGCCAATCTTGGTGTTCTCTGGCAAATGCCAAATGTCCTGCATGGTGTTGGGCTGTAAGCACAACTCCCACCTGTGGACGTTGGGCCCTCATACCACCTCATGGAGTCTGTTTCTGACCATTTGAGCAGCCACATGCACATTTGTGGCCCACTGGAAGTCATTTTGCAGGGCAGTTTTCTTCCTGTCCCTCCTTGCACAAAGGCGGAGGTAGCGGTCCTGATGCTGAGTTGTTGTCCTCCTATGGCCTTCTCCATGTCTCCTGATATACTGGCCTGTCTCCTGGTAGTGCCTCCATGTTCTGGACACTACGCTGACAGACAGAGCAAACCTTGCCTCAGCTCACATTGATGTGCCATCCTGGATGAGCTGCACTACCTGAGCTACTTGTGGGTTGTAGACTCCGTCTCATGCTACCATGAGAGTGAAAGCACTGCCAGCATTCAAAAGTGACCAAACCATCAGCCAGAAAGCATAGGAACTGAGAAGTGGTTTGTGGTCACCACCTAAAGAACCACTCCTTTATTGGGGATGTCTTGCTAACTGCCTCTGCTTTCCACTTGTTGTCTATTCCATTTGCACAACAGCATGTGAAATTGATTGTCAATCAGTGTTGCTACCTAAGTGGACAGTTTGATTTCACAGAAGTGTGATTGACTTGGAGTTACATTGTGTTGTTTAAGTGTTCCCTTTATTTTTTTGAGCAGTGTAGTTTAGTTGCTAAGCTAATTTTTTTCAAAGGAAAATGTAAGGAAAAATCGTAATAATCTGTTAGTGATCTTGTGGAAGCACAAAATGGAGAAATAGGGAAACTCTAGTTGCTCAGTTCCTCCATAATATTTTACCACATTAAGTATTAAGGTTGAGAATTGGGAAACTGTTAGCATCCAAACCAAACTTAAGTCTAAAAATGTTAGTGAATTCTTAGAAGCTTAGCACTCAGACAAATCAGCCCTCAGTGGACACAGAGAGATAAGCCACATTTACACATCACCCAGAAGAGACAATAAAAAGCTCAAGAAATCAAAAGACCAGAATATATTCTTTTCCACAGCCAATACTCAGAATAGTAGGGATCAGCATCAGACAAAAGATCAGGCAGTAAACAATGATTAAGGAACTATCAAAAGGAAAATCACTCCACCACTGATACTGGCAATGCAAGCTAATCTATATGAACAAAGAGCAACTCTCTCCCCATACAAGCACTGATGATGTTACCTAGTTAGGTAATAAAATGTAAGCAAACAACAAAACTCAGAACTAAAGACTCTAAATTGTCACATATAACAGTAGCGGGAGAGATAAACTCATCTGAGTTGTGTATTTCAAAGAAACCTTCTGCCATCCCCAAATGATGTATATTCAGCTCTGAACTGATTACCTTGGGTTGCTACTTTTTGGTTTCACAAAAGATAACTGATTATAGCTTACCAAGTATATATTATGGAGAAGCATTGATGGAATATTTTGCCAGCTATGAAATGGATTTTTTTTATCATTCTTCCTCACCATTCATTTTATTGTTTAGCTTCTTTAGTGTAAAAAATATTCAGGAGATCTGAAATGGCAGCTGTTGTATTATAAATATGACATTTTCCTTTGAATTTCAATTTGAATTACTATATTTTTTGACTATAGTATCTCTTTTAAAGCTTTTTTTTCCCTGGAGGGTTTTTGAAAAATTGATTTTAAAACCAAGGATAAAATAATGATGTCATCTGTTTCAAATTAGATTTATGAGATAGATGTCTTGCCTTTCACAGATGAAGACAGCTGTACCCAAACTTCTGTTCAACAGGAAATGCATAGCTTGTACGAACAAGCTAAAGTCAGCCTCAGGGAAATAATCAGAATTCCTGGAGTTTGGGATCCTTTCGTGATTTGTTATGTGGATGTAAGAACACCCTTTGTACAACAGACTTTCTATGTCACATAATCTAGATAGCTGTCAGAAGGGGCAACTTTAATAGAGAGTTATTAAGTAACTCAATGGTAGCGGTCTATAAATTCAGAAATTTGTGAAAGTGCTATAAGCTTTACCACCACACAATTACCCGTACAGTTAGACATAAAATGGTTATTGGATGGCTAGTATTGTCTTATGCTTTGTTTCATGGGCATGAGTCCAGCATTTGAAATTGTACATTTAGCTCCATGTGGTAAAAACACACAAAACAACCCTGATATGTATTCATTTATTTGTTTTATATCCTACCTTTTGTTCAGGAGCTTGAGGCAGTGTGTATTCCCCCCCTCCCCCCCACATACAACAACCACCCTGTGATGTAGGCTGAAGTAAAAAAAAGTGACTAGTTCACAATTACTCCATGAGCTTCTGTGGCTGTGAGTAGACTATGGCTGAGCCTGAATCTCCCAAAGGGAATCCGACTCTTAATCGTCACATCACATTAGCTCACCATTGTCAGAGAAGGCATGTTAACGATGCAGCTAAAGCCTACTTAACGCTGGCTTCCTCATGGGTTGGAGTATAACACAAGGAGCCTCAAGGAAAGGAGGAAAAAAGAGTGTTTGAAGCATGGCTATACAAGTGGGAACAGTCCTAGATGTTACTTTCATTAGGCTTTGGCTGATTTAAACTACTATTTATGAACCATTGACTAGGTTTATATGTTAACTGAGTCATGGTATGATTTGTTTGTTTCTGACTTAACATATTGTGAGAACCAACCACTTGATCTGTAAACCAAAGTTTATGATTCCACATGTTTTTATGGAATCAACCAGTCATTGCTGGACCAGAACAAGGGGTTCAGAATGTTAAGAAACTAGATTTTAGGAAATATTTCCTGATAATATGTGTGACTCACCGGAACAGTTCTCCTTCATCGGAGGCCTGAAAACAGAGGCTGGAGATTTATCTGTCCAAAATGCTTATTGCATAATATGTGCTATGATATTTATTTTTCACACCGCACATAACACAGATTCGTTTATCATTGTAGCAAAATTCTCCTTGGTGCGGCAGTTCATATAGCTGACCATAGATGGCCCTAGGGCACTGATTTTCAGTGGTGAGATAAAAATTGGAAAAAGATGCAACAAAGGAAGGAAGCAGAAGAGAAAGGAAAGAAACAGAGAAATGGGAAAGTCTGTTGGATAATGAAAAAGCAGAAAAATTAAATGGAACAAGGGAGATAAATGCAGGGAGGTTTAGTGGGCAGGAAATTGGAGAAGTATTGGGGAGGCAGCAAGTGGGGACTGCTAGGAGAGCAGTCAGGAGATGGAAGGGACCTCAGAGATCATCATGTCTGACTCTCTGTGCAAAATTTGCTAAAGCATTTTGGACAGATGACTATCCAGCCCGTTTAAACATCTCCACTGAAAAGGAGCATACAGTTTCAGGAGGCAACCTGTTTCCTTGCTTGAACCAATCAGGAATTTTCTCTCAAAATCTGAATTTCGTTTCCTGTAGTTTTAATCCACTGAGCCTGGTTATACCACCCAGAGCAACAGAAAACAACACGTCCACTCCCTCCTTTATATGACAGCTTTTTAGTTATCCAAAGAGGACTGTCACAATCTCACCTCAGCCTTTTCTTATTCTTCTAACTGTTCTTCCTAGGACTTGGTTTCCAGTCCCTGCATCATCTTAGTAGTATTAGCAGGCAAAAGCTTGGTTGGGCACACGGGGGAGAGAAAAGCTTGTCAGGGAGCCTGAAGCCATATGTTTTTGTACCTTGCCTTAATGCAGTTTAAAAGTAATTGCACTGTTAAATTACTTTTATTTTAGTTTCATTCTGTTGCAAACAGTTTGGTACTATGGTTCTTTGTAACATGGTGTCAGTTTGAAATGAGCAGCTGAACATTTGTGTTCTTTTAGTTGCTGGAACATTATGAGGAGTATGAAGAAGCACGGGAAGTGTTAAATGACTATGCGTATAATTCCAATTTTCCTTCCAACCCTAATGCTCATGTCTACTACTACCAGTTCCTAAAGAGAAGGGGGGAATCAAGGCAAACACGGATCTCTGTACTGCAGGCAAGAATTCTGGAGTTTTATTGTTCTGTTTGTTTATGATTCTGTTCTTACTCTCTTTTATCTATGAATAATGAAGAACACAAACCAGCTAATCAAATCTGAAGGTTTTCTTGGAAGTTGAATGTGTGTAATAGTGTACCAAATAGCTTACTGAAATCAACATAATTTATAACTACAACTTACTCCTAATCATTTTGTAATCATTTGGAGTTACAACAGCCTTTTCTTTTGGTAATATAATCTCATCTCATCATGTGCCCAAAATGGAATAATTTGACCGATTGCATGTGTGGCCATCGTAACTTTGAGAATAGGCTGTAAATAGATTTTTTAAAGTCTGTTGTATCTTCAAATGGTTGTTAAGGACTGGTGGTAAGTTGAGGATTACCTGTAATATGCCTTGACTCTGAGGTGAAACTGGCAGTCCAATCCTGTCCTCTGGCACAAACTTCTGCAGGTATCTTCTGTAAAATCATTGAGATGTAAAAGTGCCTAGTTTTGCTTTCCAAAATTCATCCATTTTCCTGTTTGTTTCTAGATTCTGCATGAGCTTGTTCCTTCCCATGAACTAATGCTGGAATTTTACAACTTGCTTAAAAAATCGAGTGAGTCCTTTTAAGGGTATCCCAATATTACACTCAGATTAGTTGCTCTGTTCCTCCCTTGAGCCATAATTAACAGGAAAAGTTTCAAGAAAATCCTAACGCAAATAAGTTTATAACCTAGAATGCCTTTTGCTATCTTGGAGTTATCTTTTGAAGGAAAGCAGAACGACCTTGTTCTATTTGCACTGGTTACAGCCTCACTAAATTATCATAAGGCAGGGGTATCAAACTCAAGGCCCCTAGGCCAGATTCAGCCCATGGGGTGCTTAGTTTTGGCCCGTAGGGCCACCCTGGAAAAAAAAAGAAGGACCAGCTCATGGTACCTTTGCCAGCAAAAACAGAGCTCGGGAGGCCCGCATGGTTTTCGCTGGCAGAGGGTTGCAGGAGGCCATCACAGCTAAAAATGGAACTCAGGAGCCTGTTTTCTCCGGCAGAGCTCTCGGGCCACCACAGGCTCCCCTGACACGAGTGACGTCGAGTTGGCCATGCCCACCCTGGTCCTCCAAGATCAAACAAAATCCTGATGAGGCCCTCAATGAAATTGAGTTTGACACCCCTGTCATAAGGCATTCTGTGTAGAATTATCTTTGCTTTGAAAACATTGCTATAGATGATAGTGCCTGAAAAGTGATACATACTGATTAAATTATTCTGATATTATCCTAATTACTGTTTCTTTTTTTTTCCTGGCTCAGTTTATCTTAATGATTTTCATATTTAAAGGCTTGACACCTGAACTCCTATGAACCTGGCCGTATCTTATGATGAGTTCCGCTGTTTCTGGCCCACTATTAATATCCAGCAAAGGACAGGCTTGTTTTAGTTGAGGCCTGCTATCCTTGAATAATATATATTATCAGCTTTTAAGCTAATTTTAAAAATTAGTTTTTATGACATAATTTTAATTCACTTTCATTGAGTTCTTTTCAGTCTCCTATAATTTCCAACTAGCATGGTTAAAAGCTACAAATTAATGGCTTACTTCAGAATGGTGTTTGGTTTGATATATAGTATCTTATTGTAAATTGAGGAGATTATATCCAGTACAATTAGTTGCTACTACTGCAGCTGTTACTGGATTTTTGTCTTTGGTTTCAGAAATTAAATAGAAAAAAGAAAACCCTCACCATCTGGAAATAAGAACTTTTGCCTCTTTTGCATATATTAGAATACTATAAAAATAATGGGATCTATTCTAATTTCAGAAAAAAGAAAAAAACATAAATTACAGCTGAAAGTTATTTTTGCAACCTTGGATTTTGCTGCATGGAAGGAAAATGTAAAAGCTTGGAGTTATTTGGCAAAACAGATAGTAGAAATTCTGCAAAAGTAAGTCTGTTAGGTCTTGCAGTGTGATTACATCTATATAAATATGTGTGTTATATGTATTGTAAAAATCTAATGTGCTTTAATTTTTTTAGGGGGAGGTTCTAGTTCTCGGCATGAAATGGGGGATTATTTCAGATGGAACTAGGACTTTCTTAAAAAATAGAATCAGGAACCCAGAGTTCAAGAAAATTTAGCAATCTCCTTAATGAGCATTAGCTAATGAGGACTACCTGTAATAAAGTATGAATTTCCCCTACCAATCTTTGAGGTATATCTATTCAGATTTAGATCTAATTCAAATATTCCTGGGTTTTCTTTGAATGTTTTTCAGCTCCGATAAGCAATTTTACTGGCTCAAAAAGGAGTGGGATATTCGAAAGGACTGGTGGCCAGCTTTTCATTTCAGTCTTTATTTGGCAAAAAGTAACTGGCAGGAAAACAAAAAACTCACTTGTGAAAAAGTTCTGATAGCTGGCATACTGCTGGGAAAAGGTAAGGTTCTCGATCCCTATATGTTAATGATGATTTCAAATACTATTTAAATAGTATTTAAAAAATGATTCCTCTTTCCCCATAAAATGTGCATACTCCATGACTAATACACAAAGAGCTTTATCAGTGCATTGATTTGCATCCAGCTGAGAAGTGAAAACTAGTGCCAATATCAAAGTAGCAGTGATGCACCAGCACCTTATGTACCTGGGCCACTGCATTCCAACCAGTTGTGCTTCTGAGTAGTCTTCAAGGGCAACCTCATATAAAACATATTGCAGCAATCTAACTGGGAGGTGACTAAGGAGTCAGTGACCATGAACTTGGTTTCCCAATCTAGAAACAAGTACAATTGGCACACAAGATGGAGGTGTGCAAATGTCGTCTGCACCAGTGCTGCCACTTGCTGTTCAAGTTCATATGACAGTTGCCTCAATTGATCCTCAGGGTGGCCCTGCAAATATTTTTCTGGTCTTTCCCTCCCCAGGAGGAACCTGGTCACCTTGAACAGGGTTGCAGAGGCAGTAAGAGCAGAAAAATAGTTATGTTTGGTTGTTTTTCTTGCCACAAGGTAATACCTATATTTGTCTGGATTTGGTTATTCATCTCCAAGGGCCTTTTCTGATGTTTCATCTCCTGGAGTTAAGAAAATATGTCCAATTTAATTGACTGACTGTGTTTAGAAGAGCCCTTCTTGTGTTGCAAGTTATTTTAATACCATTGTTGGGTCACATTTGTTCTAATGCCATTTCATTTTTGTATATTTTTAGACTGCAAGTACTTTAAGTATGTCACAAAAGAAGGTTGTAAAGTTCAGAAGAAAAAGTTCCTACAGTTGAAGAAATTTGTGAAAGAACACAGCTGGGTCAGTTTAAGATTGGCTGATACGTGATTACTTAGTATCAAACATCATGCTTTTTCAAGGGCGTTAGGTGATTTTGATGTTCATCCTGACAATTATTGTAAAATTCAGGTAATCCTCGAGATCCCATTTTGAAATGATGCCTGCTGCAGCACCCCTTACAACTGGCCACAGGGACGTGGCAGCATCTCTCACCTCTTCCTCCACTCCCCATGGTCTGACCCACTGGGACTCCACAGTGCTTGGCCTACTCTCCATGCTTCCTAAATCCCCTGCCATTTTCCATGCACTGATAATTCCTTGCAGACATGGCGGCTGCTTTCAGAGCATTCTGCCCTGATCAGCCGACCATTGGGAGACCCTCAAAGCTCTCTTGGCTCTTGCTAGGCTTTGGCTAAGCCAGCTGCCTGCATGCAAAAATGGAAGCTTCAGGATTATCTTCCCAAAACCTTTCCCTTGTTTAATTCCCTCCCTCCTCCAGAAACGCACATTTCTTCAATAAAAAAACAGAAAAAAAAGGCAGGGAGGACAGACTTGTTGATCTTTCTTCTCCCTCCCATTAGGTGCTGAAACTAAACTCTCTGCCTCTGCATTTCAATCTTGATCTTTTAACCACTTCATTTGCTAAATTTACTGCTACCTTACCTTGATGAGTGACTGCCGGGCTGAAGAGTAGAGAGAAGGAAGGAAGGAAGGAAGGAAGCAAACAAAGAAAATCTGGAGCTCAGCTCAAAAAGTTCATTCGGGCATCTAGAGCACAATATGTGCAGCGAATGGCCAGACACAGCAGAAGCTGGTTCCTTGGAAAGCTTTTTGCTGCATGTCTGGCTCCCTTTCCAGGAGTCCTAGCTGGATCCAAAAGGAAGTTGGACTAGCAGGGAAAAGCTTGGAAAGCTGTTGCTGTTTGCCTGATTCTAGGTTCATCACCTAATTGCGGGGAGGCCTTTTAATTCCCACTTTTTTCTGGTTCTTTTTTTAAAATTGAAGAAATGTGGGTTTCTGGGAGTGAGGGATGGAGGGAGATAACCAAGGGAAAGATTTGGGGAAGATCATCCTGAAAGTGTCTCCTTTGTATGCTGGTGTCTGGCTTCCCCAAGTCTAGCAAAAGCCAGGAGAGGTTTGCAGTCTCCTGACAGCCAGCTGTTTGGAGTAGAGGCCTAGCCCATCAGCAGAGGCTTTATAATCCGCGCACAGAGGCTTGTTTGGAAGCTTCTCTGGCATTAGAATGTGGTGTTGGGCCCTAATCTAGGTGGGCTTTTCCCTCCTGCTGAGCTGTTTTTCCACTTTGCAAAGCTTTTTGCTGCTGGTGTGCCTCCTTTATGGACACGGCTGGGTGATAGGCCTCCCCCCCCCAACTCCCCTCAATGCTCCACTTAACAACAGATAGTGGGGGTTGTTAAACAAGGCTGTTTTGCTCAATGGCCATCCCCATTTGCGACTGTAATGAGCAGGCTCCATTATGGTCATAGGTTGAGGACTACTTATATGTTTTATGTATAAGAATTATATATTTTTTTTACAATAAATGTTTCTATAATCTGTTCGTATCAATGTACTTTTTTACTTGTTTATGTTTGAAATAAAAATTGAGGTTTTAGAGAAAACAGACACGATAATTTACATTTCCAAAGTTGCATTTACAGTAGAACACATGAAACTTTTTATTCATTTAAAATGTTTATATGGCTGCCCATCTTGTGGCACGCAACTCAAAATAGGTTAAATATGGATGTGGATAGTAGTCATATACAATATTTGAATAGGTATTATTGGATGCATCCTGAAAGCATATATTTCTGAAGGCTTCCCGGTTCATGGCTAGCTTATTGTGGTATATGAGGGACTAAGCTCAAGAGTTGGGCAGGAGTAGACTCCTTGGAAAGTGGTGAAGTTAGTTCCTTAAATAACTACACAGTGTAAAGCCACTCATATTTTTGTTTTACAAAATCATATACTGTATCAACTAAAAAAGTTCCCAATTGTTGGTCTCATCTACCTTCTTTTACCCTGCAGAACTATGTCATTTAGTAAAGTTTATAGAGTGACAAATGGGACAGCCTACCACTGTCCATTTTATGATATGAATGACTTACGTTTTCAAAGTTACCTGCACTTTAATGCATAATAATGCAAAAACGAATGAACTGAAAAACAACTAAGATTAAAACTTAAAAGTATCATTAAGAAGTTAAGATTCATTAAACCATGAAAATAAAGTTTCTTCAACAAGAAATTAAACTTTGATCACATGGTATATTGATCAGTTTTCTCATGGCGATAGGAAAAAATCGGTAGATGGTATAATCATGCCTTCCATCTAGGATTTTAATTCAAGTACACTACACCACAGTTTTTCCATCGAAGGAAAACATTCTTCTTAGCTGCTGCCCCTGCAGGATAAATCCAACACTGTTTGTGCTTTGGTCAGTTCCAAATTTTAATAATATTAGTCACCATTTTATTGACATCTTTGACACTTATTTATTTTCTGAATATCCTATCTTAAAACCATAGGAGTAACACTTAATTTAATTGTATTATTATTGGCTGCCAAATGGCTTTGGGTGGCTTACAAGTAAAAGTCAACTTATTAAAAGAAAAATATAACAGATCAGAACAGCAAAGTTCAAAAATCAAAAGAAAACCAAACCAAAACAAAACCAGAAAACTGGTCTAAAGTCATCTTGTCCCCAAAGCCTGGAAGAATGATCAGAACCAGAATCTTGGAGTGGGGAGGACATTCCAGATGGAAGGAATTGCAAAAAACTAAGCATGTATCTTGGGTCCCACAAGTTGATATTCTTTAATGAGATCTGAAGCGCACCCACCCTGTTGGACCAAAGCCAATGGGCAGAGATAATAGGAGATAAGAAATTCAGATAGCAAGGTTCTTAAGTATGAGAGTCATTAAAGGTGATAATCAGCATCTTGAATTGTACCTGGAAGCTGAATGGCAACGCAGCTGGATTATACATTTATAACAGGCCCCATTGCCTGTGCTACAACATTCTGGATTAGCTGCAGCCCATGTACAGCACCTTATAGTGATCCAATTGTGAGGTAACTAGAACATGAATGATTGAAAGACTTTCTGGTTCTGCAAAGGTGCAACTTTTGCACAAACTATACCCATGTAAAGGTCTTGGTTACAGCTTCCACCTGTTCTATGAACAAGAGCTGGTAGACCAACATGATTTCCAGATTGCCCACATGCAATTTTCAGATTGCAGGCGGAAGTATAACCCTGCTGAAAACAACTAATGAGATACCTTGAGACCTGGAGGACCAAATGGAACAATCCCATATGCCTTCTAGGCATTGTATCTAGTTTCTCAAATTTCAGTAGGCTTTTCCCCTCAAGGTTTCTATCAAATCTCAATAAGACTAAAAGTGTGTTTGAAAATGAATATTGCAGAAATCTGAATTTTTCACCAATTTACAACCCCAAGTTACTGTATGCACTACGTTCTTTTTAGCATAGAGCTCGTTAGTAGAAAATTAATGAAGGTGATTATCAATCCATATACTTATTTATATTTTAGAGAAATTGTAAGCTGTTTTGAAACATTAAAGAACAGGTTCTTTAAAGATTACATTCTGCATATGGTTAGCCTGAAAGGAAGGAATATCATGGATATGTATCTATGTTATGTTTTAAAATAGTATTAATCCATCCAGCCCAATCTCTAGAAGTCCTTGGAACTATATCTTTGTCTGATGTGTGACTAGACAAAGCAACTCACAAAGACATCCAGCAGAGAATGTCTAGACTCGGACAAGGCAGCTTCTTCTTCCCTTCAGTGAATGATGAAAAACATAAAAATGAGCTACACAGCTGCTACAGAAGGATGGCATCAGCTTTCATTGCTACTGGCCAATGTATATTCTATTATAGTCTGGTGGATGAATCCACATGAGTTACAACTCTCACAACAAACCGATTGAGCAATGGTAGAACTGAATTGCCTTCAGCCACTTCCAGTAACTTCAGCCCATTTCCAGTAACTCCCATCATTTCTAAGCAAGCTGCAAAGTTCTTCCTCTTTTCTGCAGCTTACTTGATATCTACATTGGATGCCAAGGAGGCTGGAGAAGCTTAACTTTGTTTTGCCAGATTGCTTCTTGATTGTACATGACTCCTGTTTTTTTGTGGCCTTCAGGGAAGAGCATTAATACAACACTGCTTTAGTGTATTGGAGAAATGTAACAGACATGCAGAGAATAACTTCGACCATCGTTTTTCTTGACAGTGGTGCTTGGGAGGCCATTTCTGTGGCTTGCAGACCATGGCATCTAGATTTTTTTTTATTGTCCTACACATCTTTATTGTCACACATTTGCACATTGAAGGACTTGGTAGAATTTGAATATTGCCATATGATTGAGTGGGGCTTTGAGTTCACAGAAAACTAATGAGGGAGGTAGTTTGATTCACAATTACCCTATACAATTTTGAGTTACAGCTGGCTTTTTCTTGACCTGCCTAGTGAATTCACAAAGCATCTACAATTTATAATGTGTAAATCCAATCAATAAGTAACAACAAATATAGGCCCAAGAACAAAAACAACCTAAAGTAAAATATAGCAAACACAACACAATCCAATAAAGTAGAGTAAAAGTTGATGAAATAAAAATGAGAGAAGATTAATAACGGATGTAAAACATTTTTTGGGGGGGGAGTAATTAGCTGTTAGTTAATTACTTAATTTGAGATCAGACTCAGTCTCAGAGATCACAATTAGATAAAATTTCAGTCTGCATGTACAGAATTCTTGAACTGCTAATTTAGACAGGATCAGACCTCAGTAGCAGAGCATGCACTTTATATACAGAAGATATAGTACAACCAATATTTCCAGAATCAACATTTTTTAAAAATCAGACAAAAACCAGATACTACTAGGTCAGTTGGGACAACATGACCTTCTGTTGATGTGATGCCATAACTCAGCAGAAAAAAATCCTGTGGTTCCCTTGGCTTGGCGAGCATTGTAGCATACAAAGTGTGTATATATGTACGTGTGTGAAATCTGTTCCTCTCAATCATTTAAAAGATATTATTGTGAGGCTGAAATATATTAAAGTTCTGTTAATCCAAAATTGTTGCAGTGAGAAGCAACTCCTTTAAATTACTTATGTTTTAAAATCCTATTTGTGTTTCAATATGCTTAGAGTCAGACGTGGAGGGGGAATCATGTTTCTTTATAATTCAGTCTGGCTAAATAAATTGAAATGGGGACGTAACTGATGAACATGATTCATCTTCCTTCTCCACTATTTGGCTGAAGTTTGGGAATCATTTGAAACTGGAAAAAACAGATCCTTTTTTCCCCCTGTAACCATAGACCAGACATTCCCGTATGGCTGCAGCAGCTGTCATTCTTTGGTCTGTCTGTCTATTTGCCTCTTATTGATCTCTATCTGGATGTGTTCTTGGATGAAATCTAGGGTGTTCAAGGGAACAGATAACTTTGTGAAAAAGGAAGGAAGGAGGTGTGGAACTGCAAGGAGGCGGACTGGAAAGCTGCTTTTCAGCTCACTATTAGCACACTTAATGAGACAGGGAGGGATTAGGGTGTGTGTGTGTGCCTGAATGCCTGGAAGCAAACCTGAGCAAACATTGGGCTCTATTCTGATGTATCACAGCTTAGAAAATGAATAAACCCAATTTTCCAGATGAACACTTATCAGATTCACATGATCCCAGGAAACCTCCAGGGAAGAAAACGTCTTCAAGTCTCCACAGTTCCAGGATTTCTCTCCCTGCATCTTATTTCCTCATTTGCATCTCTATACTCCTTTTGCACCATGCTGCAGTTCTCCTGGGACATCCACAGTGCCTGGATTATGGTCCTCCTTTCCAGCCTCCTTTCCATCTGGAGTTTTGCTCTGCCTATGAAACATTTGGCTGTTGTGAGCAAGAGAAGGACAACCACATTGCTGCCAAATACTGGGACATCATGGATTACATTGATCCTCAAGCCCAAAAACTATGTGGAGGATTCATCAAAGATATCTTGTGCCAGGTAAGGTAGTGGTGAGTAGCCTCATTTTCCTCATATGCCCTTATGATGCATATGATTGTTAGCTGTTTGGGCCTTTCTGAGAAATGGTGGGAATGGTAATTTAAGAATTTGCGTTTGAGGTTGCCAGGAAGACTTTTCTGCTGGTAAGTAAGTTGAGCCTATTGAATGATGATAAATTCTTCAAATTTGCTTTACATGCAAATTATTGTTTTAGTTATATCTCCCAGAATAATTTGCTTATGATATGGGCAACAATATAATTTAAATACATAGATGATAGATAAATAGATAGATAGAAAGATAATTGCTAGCCATATTATAATTGAAAGATTCTGTTAAACCAAACCAATAATTCAAGGATGACTCAAAAGTAGAAATTTGCCTTCTGATGAATTCACAGCTCCAAGTAAGTATGAAGCTGCAACTGGAGAGAGTAATGTTCATTTGCTCTTCTCTTCTCTCCAAAATTGTAAAGACAGCTTGAAAAGAAAATAAGTGCTTCTGACTGAACACTAACCCCATTTTAGTCCCTGGTAAGCAGATGTTTCAAATTTCGTACAGTACTGATTTGGGATAAGCCTGTTTGGAGAGTGTCAGATTATGATAAATTATATATCCCTATCTATATAAAACACACTACAAGAAGCAAAAATCAGTTTATGGAAGAATGATAATCTTCCTCTTGAATTGGCCTGTCTATCAAGCTAAGCCTCCCCTGCAAGATAGTTGTGAGCTCAAGAAGAAGATTGTGGAATGGTATATCCTGACGCAACAAAAAATAATCCACAGTGTTCAATTTGATGAAATTCAAAAAAAAATATGTCAAAGGATTTGGCTGATTATTTCATGTTCAAAAGTAAAACTAAATGACCTTTTAATGTATTTTCAAATGCAGACTGAGGTAGACACCTCAGCAAACGAATCAAATCAACCCACAGATCTTGGGTTTGGGTTTGGGTTTCCGGTTGCTATAAAGAAGGCATTTAGACTGCATTCTTAATAAACCTGCAATAGCCATGCTCCTGAAGACAGTCTTAGACCAGACAGCTGGATTCATGCTTCTAGAACAACTGTTGGAATAGCCCCCCTCCCCCCTCCCTGCCTTTCCCTGTCTCCTAGCCTGCTCCCTGCCTTGCCAAACCAGCTATCCCACTGGTGTGCAGGAGAACAATGACTTTTTGATGGAACTCTTCCTGGCCTCCTGCCTACACTATTCATTGATTGAAGGATAGGAAGGGGTTTCCTTCTGAACTGAAGCCAAGCTATTGTGATTTACCACATGCCATCACTGAGCAGAAATCAATCAATCAAACAAACAAACAATCTCCCTCCCCCAAAAAACAATCAACATTCTTCCAGCTTGTCATTCCTTCATCAATAACCTATATTACCTACGTTCTAATGTTGTTAAGTCAACATAGAACTGTTTTCAAGATTCCATTTTGAAAATAATTGTACAGCTGCTGAACCTAAATTATTATGAGGGTCAATGCAGTTTTGCAATTCATGTATAGACTATTATTTATTTATTAAATTTATTTTCCATCTATCTCATTTCGAAGTGACTTTAGATGGCTCGTGCCATAAACACATTAAAATCATCAGAAATAAAATGAAAATGCAAACAAAGTAAAATCACAGTTACAAGAAGGGGAAGGGGAGAGCGGGGTGGGGGGAAGGTGGGATTGGCTTTTAATCAACCACCTCCAGTATGTTACTTCCCCCCACACCTGTGGGGCCCCAAGCCATCTGGCACAGCCAGATCTGACCTTGTGGAAGGTCAGAAAGATGGGAGCCAATCTCGCCTCAGGAGGTAAGATATTCCAAAGGGCAGGAGCCACAGCTGAACAGAAAAGGATTAAGCTAAATCTTATTGCCCATGTGCACCAAGTTTCATTATTATCAGCTTATAGCTGATGAGTTTTGCATTATGAATTTGCATTTTAAATAAAATACATTTTATTTACATCACTGTTGGAATCCCATATTCATTTTCCTAATACAAAAACTGTGATGTCACAGTGGCAGTTTAAGCAGATTTATTCAGGGTTGTGCTGTGAATCATGTCTATTTGGATCTTTTATCATGCTTGTTATGTCTTGGCACACCAGCCCTTTCTAATTAGGCAGCTCCAAATCTGCTGGACTTCAACCTCCCAAATTTCCAGCATTCACTGTGATTGCTGAAAGCTGCACACTAATGCATTTTGAAGGTTTATATAAATTAATAAACAAAAGTGTTATTAACTTCTACAAAAAAATTGATGTTAAATCTTTTTCTCTCAAATAGAAACCCCAAAGATTATAATATTCTGTTTTAAATCCTTCTTGGGCCTTTTCCCATTAAGGGCAGTTGAATGAATGAGAGTAAAATCAAAGACAACCCACCAGTAACTTTTGAGTTTTTGAAACTCCATCCGACTCCTGAATTCAAGAATGGAAAATTAACTGGGATCACCTTCAGACTGGGATACTTGGAGGGTCTAATCCTGACTCTTCATAAAGAATTCAAGGATTTAGCTGATTTAACTTGGTATATCCCTGAAAATCCCTGGTTGGGATCCTACTGGCAGAAACATCACCACCAAGAGATCAACATGTATAAAAACAATTCTCCTGGCCTTTCAGCAGAACATTTCTGCATAAGCAAGGGAGATCTTTTTGTCCATTCTGAATTTCAATCAGCAGATTAGAATTGTTCTCTAAAGCTTTGATTGATTAAAAAAAGTCTGCAGCTATATGGGAATCTGATTTCAAGACATTCTTTTGTAGAAAAGGAATATGATGCAGTAAACTTAAACACCATCTGAATCATCTAATATTAGGGGCTCTCAGGAAGAAAGGAAGGAAGGAAGATAAGAGAGAGATGCTCACACAAGCAGATAATATTTTACAGCTGCTACCTAGAGTTACAGTAGCATTTATACACTGCTTACCACTAATTCTATGTAGATCTAAACTGAAGACTATGTAGCGCAAACAATTTTTTTAAATGAGCAAATGGAATCATTAAACAATGGACACTGTGGGAATGAAATTTTAATATGCCTAATTCTTGTTGAGGGAGAATAAGAATAACAAACGGAACGCCCCTTCAATTACCACCTCACATGGAAAAATGAAAAGCAGCAGAGGGGCTGAGTTTTTCTTATTGTTAAGGCAATTTTATTCTTATGTCAACCCAAAGAAATGTCTTAATTTTATGCGCGCTTAGTCACAATGGATATTACTTCTATTCTTTGATATAAAAACAAAGCAGGGACAACATTTGGACTTTAAGCAATAGATCACAAACCTAAGAAAATGTGAGAAAATAAGTATTGATTTGTTCAGTTACATTTTTTAAAATAAGTAACACCCAGGGGTGGGATTCGAATTTTTAACAACCGGTTCTGTGTGTGTGGCTTAGTTGGTGGGCATGGCTTGGTGGTCATGTGACTGGCTGGGCATGGCCAACTCAACATCACTCACATCGAGGCACGCATCTCCTCGCCTGGCCTCTCATGACTGTGGGGATGCTGCAACAGTCATAAGTGTGAAAAACGGTCATAAGTCACTTTTTTCAGTGCCATTATAATTTTGAATGGTCACTCCACACAAGCAAAGTACTAGCAAAGGAGGAAAAAAAAACTCCAGAGAAGTTCCTGAGACAGGAAGTCTAGTCCTGCCAAGAATGTAATAAGGGTTAATGGAGAGGCAGTTTCTGTAAGCAACACCAGAATGTTTCCTTCCTGCCTTCCTTACAGGATTAGGCCAGTAATTTCTTCTAACAACAGGTTCTCCGAACTGCTTAGAATGTTAACAATTGGTTCTAGAGAATAGGTGCAAACCTGTGGAATCCCATCCCTGGTAACACCTTTGTAGGTTTCACTTATTTTAAAATTTCAAACTAAGTCTGTATTTTCCTACAGGTAGCAGGATTTAAAAGAACACAAAAGACCCATACCAATCAACCCCCTCTATAGATTGGGCATTTTGCCTGATCTGTGTGATTTGAAAATGTTTCGGTTAGAAAGTTTTCTTAGAGCTCAGGCCTGAATCACACTGCTGACCTTGATTGCTCACTTGTTCCCTCAGTCCAATCTCTTCAGGAAGTCTTCAGATAATTTGCTTTGCATGGAAAATGCTGCTGACATTTCCCATTAAAGATATCAGATAGCAGTTGATGGAAAAGAGCACTGCTACCAGAAACCACAATTTAATCATGGTAAATTGGAATCAAAGCTTGGATTTAACTGGTTTAATAAGATGGTTTTTAGGTGCTGTGAAAATATAAAATACGTGAGGTAAATGCAACGTCTTCAAATAATATATGACTTTTTTTGGAACCTTCTGAGTTACTGGGCCCCCATTAGAGGTTCAGATTTAATTTAATTTAAATTTTTTTGCTTTTAGCCTTCCTAGCTAAAATATAGCATAGTTGTTTTTATTGTAACCTTTCTCTTTAAATTATTATCTTAATATTTTAAGCTATGGTAACATATGCTTTCCAAGCAATCAATTTTAAATTAATTCTTCATGATATTTCCTCAAGTTATCTCCTTTGCTTCACCTCCCCACCACCCCCAATATTACCCAGCATCTGATGTTTGACTGTCTGCTGAATATAAGGACTGGACGAATAACACGTTCTTAATCTATATGCACAATAGGGAAGTCCAGATTTAATATTCCATGTTGCAATCAATGGGTTAATGACTAATGACTATGTTGGAAGCAATGTATTATTTATTCCTCCATTCTGCAGGAAAAAATTAGAAATATTTTTAGATTATTGTATTCCTTAAAGAACACGAAGTCCTGCTGATATGAAATGTCTTTATAACTATTTATTCACACTTGAGTTATGCAGATGCAAAAGGTCGAGCAGATGCAAACAGCCATAGTCATGCTGTTTTTGAGAATAACAGAGTGTTTTAATCTTTAACAGGAATGCTCGCCTTATGCAGCCCATCTCTATGATGCTGAGAACCCCCAGACGCCCCTTCGAAATCTCCCTGGCCTTTGTTTTGACTACTGCTCAGAATTCCACCTCTACTGCCGTTCTGCAATCACACTGCTTACAGATGACAGGCACATTCAAGAATGGTGTGAGAAGAACAGGACCCAATTCTGCAACATCTTAAACATTCAGGATAAAGACTATTGCTTTCCTGATGTAGTGAAGAACACTGACCTTAATAATAATTTGGGTGTTGTGGTGGCAGACAAGAAAGGTTGCCTTCAATTGTGCCTCAAAGAAGTGGCCAATGGGCTGAGGAATCCGGTGCTCATGGTGCATGCCAATGACAATACCCATCGGATGTTTGTAGCCGAACAAGTGGGCCTTGTGTGGGTTTATCTCCCAGATGGAAGTAGATTAGAAGAACCTTTTCTAGACATTAAGCAATTGGTGCTGACTACCCCCTGGGTTGGGGATGAGAGGGGCTTCCTTGGGATGGCTTTTCATCCTCAATACAAAGAAAATGGGAAATTCTACATCTATTACTCCTACCAGGACAAGAAAAAGGTAGAAAAAATCAGGATTAGTGAACTGATGGTCTCCACAGCTGATGTCAACAAGGCGGATATAACCACAGAAAGGCAATAATTCCTTTTCTCTACTTGCTTTTTTCCAAGGCTGGGGACATATTTGCTCATTTCATTTACATAAAACCTTATATGATAGGATCGACCAAAATAGAATACTAAGATTATGGATAACCCATTTCAAAAATAAATAAATCAAATTAAGAACCACTTATACAAATCCTACAAATGCATGTAATCTATTTTTTTTGCTGCTAAGCAAGAGAAGTAACATTGTGGTGTTAAGCCAAGAACACATTGATCTATGATACACATCAATCTTTAGCCTACACCATTTTAGAGTGGTGGTCTTTAACTCTTTTGTGACTCTGAAGCTAACTAAAATTCTGATCTATAAACAGGCTTTTCTGTTGTTTTCACTGAGATATGACATGCCTGATATTTTAGGATCCTGATTTAGAAGTCAACCAATGTCCAGTTCAGAACTAGGATTATTCATGAAGGTACAGAGGAGTCCTAAAAAAAGCTTCATGAGATCATGTTCTTTTTAATCCTGCAACCATGCCTGAATATTCCCATTTCAAAAGACAGGGACCATCATGAGTCCATTCTGAGATGATAATGGCCTATGCAGAAGACCATTCAGAGCTTCAGTCATACTCCAGAATTGTGCTGACTAGCAGTTTTGATACAAAATCATAGAAGAGCAATTATACTTTGCTAAAAAATTGGTGGTTCTATCCTACCATCATGGAAGCATAGGTGCTGAAGGACATTGTGTCCTGACCCAGGTTTTATCATGTGCCTCTGATCAGCTTCAGCAGAAACACAGAAATAGCAAAAGAATGCTAATGTCCTTTCTTTGCTTAGTGTAAGAAAGGTTAAACAAAAGCACTTAGCAGCTTTTATGATTAATGCTTGAATAAATAATCTGTTTGCAGGAAATCCTTGAAAGCCATCCAAGGCATCCAACTTTATCTATGTGTGTTTCTTCTTCTTCTTCCCCTTGCATATTGTTTCTCTTTTCTTCTTTAGGAATCTCTTAGAGATTGAACAACCAGCTGCGAACCATAATGGTGGAGAGATCCTGTTTGGGATAGACGGTTACTTGTATCTGTTTACTGGAGATGGAGGGAAAGCTGGGGACCCTTTTGGTAAATTCGGAAATGCTCAAAACAAGTAAATATATCCACCTTTCATTGCATTTAAATGTGAATTGTTATATGGAAAGTTTGTTATTGTAACTATTGCAAATTAATTTTTATTATACTTCAATTTTTATATTTGAGAGCTAGTTTGAAGTAGTGGTTAAGCCATCAGGTTAAAAACTGGAAGACTCTGAATTCTAGTTCCGCCTTAGGCACAAAGCCAACCTTGGGCCAGTCATTTTGTCTCAGCCCTAAGGAAGGAGGCAATAACAAAACACCTCTGTAAAACCTTGCCAAGAAAACTGTAGGGACTTGTCCAGGCAGTCTCAAAAAATCAGATATGATTGAACCAAAGGGGAAAAATCTTTTTATCATTTTTAAAAACTCTTTAATAAGACTATTTTAAATATTATTGATAAAATGTCAGGTGTGCACCTTTCAAATAATGCTGCAATTTCTTAATATAAACTATTAAATAAAGTTACTAATAGGCATATGCCAGTAGTCCCTTATAACAATGGAAAATATCAGAACATATATTCAATGCATGGTAAACAAACAGACAAACAAACCAATTAGATTTCTTAATATACCGCTCACATTTGAGTATGTTGCTGTAAATATTAATATTCTGTATGTGGAGATCAAGCCTTGGCTTAAAATTTCATTCAGGAGATTAGTTGCATGATGAAATAAAAAATAAACCAAGATTTCCTCTGCTTCCCAAAGCAGGCTAAATATCTATTGAGTCTACTTCACAACTACTAAATTATTTGCTGAGTAGTACACTATATTATTTCATCTATAGTAGTTTAAACCAAACCAAACCAATTGTTCATTGTTTACTTATTCTGGACTTAACTTGTTTGTCCATGCTTTGGCCAGTGCCTTCTTATGTCTTGCTTTTTTCTTAGGAGTAGCTTATTAGGGAAAGTTTTACGGATTGATGTGGATGGAAAAGGTCCCCAGGAGAGGCCCTACCGCATTCCCCATGATAATCCTTTTTCCTCTGATCCCAAAGCTCGCCCTGAAGTCTATGCATATGGTGTGAGGAACATGTGGCGCTGCTCTGTGGATCGTGGAGATCCACTCAGTCACAGGGGAAAGGGACGAATTTTCTGTGGAGACGTTGGCCAGAACAGGTTTGAAGAAGTGGATATAATTATTAAAGGCGGGAACTATGGTTGGAGAGCCAAGGAAGGGTTTGAGTGCTATGATACGAAACTGTGTCAAAATTCCTCACTAGGTAAGTATTATAACATCTCAGGGCTGCTAACAAAACGAATGCCAATGTGTAGGTATCTTATAGAAAGAAGCTTACTACTTTCGTGAAAACAATAAAAGTAGTGTTATGGCATGGAAACCCCTTTCGTGCATACATGTAATATCACAGTACACATACAAAAGGGATGTGTGAAGCTTCTTTATTTTACACCCCTCTCCCCTTGCCTACTTCTTACATGCTGCTGCACCTACATCCTTAGAAGTAAGTGAAGGCCCCACAACAAGGGGCAACTTATTGCTGAAAACCATCCAAGGAATTAACTAATCAAAAATAGACATACATAACTCCACCCCAGCAGTCATGGAACCACCCATATTTAACCAACTGAGCCATTTTGCATACTTAAGAAAGATTGCTGGTGAGAAACTGTTGCAGAAAAGGCTAACCAGGGGTGGGATTCTATAGGTTCGCACCTATTCGCTAGAACCGGTTGTTAACATTCTAAGCAGTTCGGAGAACCAGTTGTTAGAAGAAATTACTTGCCTAATTCTGTAAGGAAGGCAGGAAGGAAACATTTTGGTGCTGCTTACAGAAACTGCCTCTCCGTTAACCCTTATTACATTCTTGGCAGGACTAGACTTCCTGTCTCAGGAACGTCTCTGGAGTTTTTTTTTTCCTTCTTTGCTGGTACTTTGCTTGTGTGGAATGACCATTCAAAGTTACAATGGCACTGAAAAAAGTGACTTATGACCGTTTTTGACACTTATGACTGTTGCAGAATCCCCACAGTCATGAGAGGCCAGGCGAGGAGATGTGTGCCTCGATGTGAATGATATTGAGTTGGCCACGCCCAGCCAATAACATGACCACCAAGCCATGCCCACCAACTAAGCCACACCCACAGAAACGGTTGTTAAAAATATTGAATCTCACCCCTGAGGCTAACCCCCACCAATGCATGGCCCTATTTTTGTCTGCCTGCTCCATACAACAAGTAATGATATGACAAAGCCTTGATAGTACTCTCTTGTCACAAAGACTCATAGGATATGAGATACAGCACTAAAATATTACAAAGTGGGTGGGATTATGTGTTCTCCAAATCATGTTTTTTTCTTAAACTAGCTAAGCATGTTTGTGTGCTGCTAAAAACTGGCATGGAGCATAGAGTGGGAACAGGCCAGGATCTGTCAAATCACAAGTCTACATTAAGCTATTTATTTAGGAGATGCAGGCATCCTCAGGATCTGGCTGTTTTTCTCAAAATGGCAAAATGTATTGTGGAGTTGTGCCACAAATTCCACCTCTCTATCAAAAGGTGGATCATGCAGCTTGTAACCTTATGTTAATTTGGGGATTTGGCCTTCCCTGGATTTTCTCTGCAAACACTGCAACTAAAACCTTTCCTGAGTTTCTAAATGTGTGTTACTTCTATATATGTCAGTCAAGTAGAAACCCTTGCCTTTTTGTTTATTTTTGAAAACAAACAAACAAATTATCTTTAAATAGATACTTGTGCAGGCCTCTTATAAGACTGTTTACATAATAGATCGCAGTCATCATTGGGTTAAATGACAAGTACATCAGTACTTAATCAAGAATAATATCATGCAAATAAATTTTCTCTGGATAACACACAGTAGAAAACCATAACTGTGTGTGTGCTTATTGCTCATAGATTAAGGAAGCAGTTTTCACAGAAATGGCGCCCTATACTACTATTAACTGAATGCCCTAAAAGGGCACTGGCCTGTTTCTGAGATACTATTCCCCTAATAAACTTCTCTTAACTTGGGTTTGTTTTGTATAGCTATAAATCTTGAGGGTCCTTCTCCTCTGCTGGTTTGACTATTTAAGGATTGACACACTGAAAATGTAGATTCTTATTAGTAGATAATAATCAGAAGTTAACACTGGCATTGCTCTTGATCAGGAGATTTTTGTTTCTTTTTAGATAATGCAACAACTTCAGTTGATGAGTAACTTCTATTTCATTTTTACAGAGGATGTACTTCCAATATTTGCTTATGGACGTTCTGTAGGAAAATCAGTCACTGGTGGATATGTTTATCGAGGGTGTGAATCTCCAAACCTCAATGGTCTTTACATTTTTGGTGACTTTATGAATGGGTAAGGAAGAGAGTTATTTCATTTCACTTTTAAATACACTGAAGTGTGTAATATAAGGAGAAGGACAAAGTATATTGATACAAATAAACTTTGTGATCAGATAAAATTCTGTTTATCTTGCCTGGATATGCGAAACATTTGTTTCTTTTTGATGTTCTCAGTGTTGCTCACTATGATTATTTATTTATTAAATGTATACACCACCCATCTCACTGTTGAGGTGAGATAATTATGCTTATTCAATTCTGCAATTCCCCCAAATTTAAGAGTTTCTTTATCAGCTTTTACTTCAAGCTACAGCTGGCCATTACAGACAGTCTGAACAGATGGCTGTCCAAGCTACAGGTCTTTAGCACATTCAGCCCAAATATGTATCTGGGATTATATATTTGAAGATAGTGTGACCACATTAGGTTAAGGCCAGTTTTTAGCAAAACATCAAAGTACATGAAGTGACCATGGTAGAGAAATTCAACACCATCTTTCTAAAGCAGTGGTCACCAACTGGTGGTCTGTGAGAAAATTTTGGTGATCCGCAGAAAAATTATTTGCATTTTTTATATTGTACTAAATCAGAGGTCCTCAAACTACGGTCCCTGAGCCGGATATGTGCAATGAATCTTTGTGTTGCTGCAGAAAATCTCCCCCTTCAGGGTCTTTTTGTGCCTGTCGGAGGAGGGGCAGAAATTCTGACTTGGGGTCTGCTTCAGCCTCCTGGTGCTTTGGGCGAAGAGCCAGAGAGCCTTATTCCAGTGGGACTGCATCATGGCCTGGAACTGGCTGACCATCTCAGCCTGCTGAACTTCCGGGTGATGGTACCTGGCCTTGCACTCATGCAGGTCTTCCCTCTGCTTGGAAAGCCTATGCTTGTAGTCCTCAGTGAGGTGCTTCTGATGAGCCTCCTTCTTGATCAGATCCAATTTGAACTAAGCCAGCTCTTTCTCATGGTAGCTGCTTAGCTCCTAAAACTGCTTTCTGTTGGGGCCCTAAGGAGCCTGGACAGGCAGGCGAGGAGTGGTTGGAAGGGGAGGGGAGAGTAGAGGCCAGCAAGGCACCCCTTGATATGAGCGACATCAAGTTGGCCATGCCCACCCAGTCACATTACCACCTAGCCACATTAGGTCATTAGGCAGATCATATTAGTGGTCTGTGGGATTTAAAATTATGAATTTAGTGGTCCCTGAAGTCCAAAAGGTTGGTGACCCATTCTAAAAGTCTTGTTCCTGTTTTAATTGCTGTCACTGTGTACACAAAGTTTTATCACCTAGGTTTTGATAATTCTCACCATAAAGTGTTATCACCTATTTTTTGCAGTTCTCATCAGGCATTGCTATGTCTCAGTTGCAAATATTCAAGTAATCATTCCTTCAAGACAATCATTTCAAAATGAGTGTCCTTCCCATGGGTACAACATCATGAATCTACATCTAAAAACTACTCATAGAACCAGTTCTTATTTAAATGGGATAGAGCGATAAATGGCTATTGCCCATCACATCTAATGCCCATTACATCTAATTAATAAGCTCAGTAGCCAAGGATGATGAGAATATATTCTCTAACTGTATCTGAAGGGTCACAAACTTCCTATTTCTGTGTAATAGAGAAATAAAGGAAGTGACTTATACTGAGTCACCATATTGATTTTTGTAGTTCAGTTTTGTTATACTGAAGTACTAGTCTAAGCTTTCAAGTGAAAGTTTTGAAGACCTTTTTTTAGAGAGGCTGGGGGTTGAACCTAGGACATTTTGCATGGAAACAGATGCTCCAACATGGACCTATGTCCTTTTCTTAGCGAATGAAGTAGGCTCAGGTCACCAAGGTTTAAGTTCATTTTTGCATAAATTAACTGTGTGTACCACCATTATTTTTTAAAACTTCAAACTATTGTGGAATTGCAAAATAAAAATAAGATTTAATTTTGTTTCCCCATTTAGTCGACTTATGGCTTTGCAGGAAGATGAGAGAACAAATACATGGAAGAAACAAGATGTCTGCATTGGTAGCATAAAAGCCTGTGCTTTTCCAGGGCTCGTGAGTTCATACAGCAAATTTATCATCTCTTTTGCAGAGGATGAAGCAGGTAACCTGTTTCTTAAATCTTATTTCCCACATCTTGAAAATGGGGTGTTTGGAAGATCTAATTCAAAGAAGTATATGATTAGTACAGGGATACCTAAGTCACTGCCTTGCCAAAATTGAATCTGCCATCTGGTCTGAAATGACCTGCTCGGAATCCTACCCTCCATGACAGGTTTATGGGTAGAAGTGAGAGGATTGGGGTTTTTTTTAATAATCATCTCCACATCTGGAGCAACCTTCCCCAGAGAGATTTCACAAAACAGTATTATTCTACTAAATGATTGACTTGAATTTATTGGGCATACATGCATCTTTTTATTTAATTTTGGTTGATCATATTTCTGTTTTATTCTTGCTTCGTTTACTGCCAAAATGTTTTAATTGTTTGGGGCAGTCTACACATATTGTGTACACTTGCATATATGTGTAATTAACTAATTAAACTTGTATGCCTTTGTGCTGTCTTTCCAAAGATGCCTTTGGTCACAGACAACATTTCTGAATAAGTAGGCATGCTCGAAAGATTTAGAGCTTACTGTGGATGCTTTTACAAAAGGGCTATTATGTGAATATTTGCAAAATTTCTACCATGGCCAATCCCCAAAAACCATTTATCAGAAAGCAACTTGTTAGGCTGCTCCTGCCAAGTCTGTGGGATTCACAGAGATATCTTAAAGATGCTAATTTTCCTATGTTTTGTTTCCCATCAAATAGACATAGTCCCAAAGTCCTGCCATCTACTTTACTTCCTAAGAATGCTCGTGGGCTAATGTGAAGCATGCAGATCAACCTAGAACCAAAAATTATGCTTGAGGCTGACACTGTATGCCATTTTCCCATTAAAATGTGCTTCCAAAGTTAAAAACACCTTTAAAAATTTAAAGTGAGGAGCAGATTCCAAGAGAAATATCTGGTCATTCATGCTGCATAGTTCTATACCAGATAGAGCTTGGGTGTCAAACTGGTGGCCCATGGGCTGGATGCATCACGCACAGCCACCCCAGCTCCACAAAGGGGAAAAACATCATGATATGTCATGTGACAGCAACGTGCCACTATGAATTTGACACCCGTGAGATAGAGCATTGGTCTTGCTTGTATTAGAGGTGGGCAGGCATGGCTGACTAGCAATCAATACAGCCAAATCAACTATATTTGTTATTCTACCAATAGCTTAAAACTTTCCAGCTTTTATATCTGCCAGAAATCGCAAGAGCAAGAGTAGGTAAGAAAGACAGCCTGGATGGTTATAGTACTCAGCTGCCTTCAGCCTGATGGGATCTATAACTCAAGCCATCCAAAGGAGAACTAAGAACTAAATCAGTCTTGTCCAAAGTAGCCCTGTTACTAGTACACATCTTTTCTTTTGTTATTTCCAGGCGAACTTTATTTTATGGCTACATCTTATCCAAGTGCCTATGCTCCAAGTGGCTCAATTTACAAATTTGTGGATCCAGCAAGGTTAGTGCCTCTTCCAAGTTCTGAAAGTTTTTTTCTTGAGCTACTTTAAAAGAAAAGAGAAGCAAGACACCTGCAATTGCATAGACACCCTCATGAATCAATCTGACTTCAGTTTCATGAATGACATCTGTGGATGGATTTACATTATAGAGAAGTTACTTCTTCTTAATGCAGGAGTGCACAACTTTTATTTGTATTTTTTCCCTCTGCAGCTGGGAAAGCTTTTTCTCCCCTCAGGGATTAGGGAAAGGAAGTGTTTAAAGCCATATTTCTTAGCCTTCACCATTTAAAGATGTGTGGACTTCAGATGGCTAGGGAAATTCTGGGAGTTGGGGTCCACATATCTTAAAATGGCAAAGGTGGAGAAACTCTGGATTAGAGAGCACAGTCTGTATTAGTCCCGTATTGAAGCTGCTTCCCAGTAAAACAAAACCTGTCAGAAAAAGCTGTCCCAGAACTAAAAATGTGGAAAAAGATGAAACACATTTAGTTATAAACTCTAATTTATGCCCTAACAACCTGAAAGATTGTTTAATGATATCAAAAACAGCTTTTTTACAAATAATTTGAATTTAGCACCACGACGAAAGCTTTATTTTCTCTGCTCAGAAGTCATATGAACACCAGTTCTATGTGTGAAGGTACTGAATGTGATGAAATATTTTAAAAAGCACCCTTTTAAAAAAAGCACCCCTATTTAAAAATTATTGGTCACATCAATATATGTTCAGTGTTCTGCTTTTTCATCATGCTGGTCCATTCATCATTTTAACCTTAAAGCAAAGAAATTATATTAGAGTGACATATAAGCCCATTCCACATGCTTGCTGTTAATTGTCTCTAAGAAGCCATTAATTTATTGAATCTGCATCTCTCCTCCCACCAATCCAGAGGAGTGTTTATATTACCACCAACATGGGAATAAAAACAGCAACAATAATGGTTCAAGTAATCAGTGTTTTAAAAGAGGCAAGGGGATAAGCCTGGGCCCGTCCTCCAAAATCTGTTTCATTCACCTCTCTGTGCATCACTGGAAGCTATCATGTTCTTTCTGTTCTTTCTGTTCTGTCTTGTTCTTATTTAGAGGATAGTTTTATCCTAGCCAATGCCCTCCAGATGTGTTGGACTCTAATTCTCACTTGAAGCATGTAGTCGTCCAACATATCTAACCAAGTGCCAGTTTAGGGAAGGCTCTGTGGTAAGCAAAACTCAAGGAAAGTTGGCCTGTAGGAGGCTCTGCGGGACTGACAGCATGGAAAGCAGACAAAAATATATCTTTCCATTCCATCTAAATTAGGTGTATTTATTTTAAAATGGAGGATTACCATAGAGTTTGTCTGCAATTGAGGAACAAGTCTAAGACAAACATGAAAACTCAATTGATAGACTTGAAGTGAAAGCACTGAATATTGTATGCAAGAGCAAGCCACACTAAGAAAAACAGCAGCAGCAGCAGCAAAAAAAGGAGAAAAAAAATCTGCTTTTCTTTTTATGAAAGGATAGAAAAACCAAATGTAGGAAATGTAATTTATACTTTAAAAAGGGAAGTATTTACATTGGAAATTTCAGGATTTGTATTTGAGCTATTGATTTCAAATGATTACATGTAGTACTTATTTAATGAACATTTGCAGTTACAATGGTAACTTTACAACCAATCCTCACATTTACAGCCTTTGTGGATAAAGAAAAAGCTGAAGTAAAATAATAAACACAGTCATGATTTCACTTAGTCACTGCTTTGCATAATGAGCTGAGCTGTTGGCAACAATTGTGGTCACTAAAACAGACTACCTGTACATACAAAGCAAAATTGGCATGCTGAGCCTATAGTTTGCAGCTGTTGGTTTTGCTTTTAAAGATGCCATAGCTTTGAGCTGTTGGAATAAGAACTGTATGTATGCAGACATGTATGTGAAATCCTTTTGACTAAAACATTTGAAAGGAGAAGGGATCAACATAGTTCATTCTATGCAATTGGCATCTGTTACAGATATCGATACATTTAATAGATAGCAAATATATTCTCTTGTTTTCTCAGTAAAGTTAGGACATAAAATGGTAACAGGTATGGGCTACTATAATGTCAAGGAGGCCAAATATAGAATTCAAACATGGGTGAGAAAGATGTAACCCTTCAGAAGTTGGTTTATCCCTTTCCTCATCCCAGGGAGGCCTCAAGGACTGCTTTCCTTTAAGACATGTGGACGACCATGATTGTCAAAAAGTATTATGCAGTGTTCCTATGGGAACCAACTCTTGGGTGATGAGATGTCATATGACAGCTCTTTTCTAGCCACTTCTGGGGGCACTCCCCCCCCCCCCAAATAAGCAAATATCAAGAGAGGTTTATTTACTCAGGAACTCTTTCAGTCATGTTAATACGGTATACCAGCCACAGGTCTACCTTCCCTTTTTTCATATAACTATTTTTTTCCGACAAAATGTTCTTAGTAATCCTCCAATTTTCAAACTCTTAATACATTTTGTGCTAGCTAGACTGATAAAGTTACTGTTGTAGTACGGTTTGTCTTCCTTCTGGCCAACATATTGGCCTGTGTTTAAAGTCAGTTAATTAGCAGAGCATGGAAAATACACAAACGCAACTATGATCTCATTGGCAGGTTATGTAAATTAGGAATAATGCCCATTTTAATTAGAAAATATATTAACAACTTCCTTAATTAAAACCATTATTCTGTCAAGGAAAACATTCAAAACAGGGCATCTAAAAAAGAGTCAAAATGGCAATTGCACTATTGAAGCCAACCTTTTCAAGATATGTCCTGGCTTTTTTTGATACTGTTCTTTAGTGCCCTTATTCAAAAGGAATAATTATAATTTTAATAGCAAAAAGTCCAAAACGTTGGTTTTTTGCATTTAAATAGAATTCATTGAGTACACTTATTACCTTCATTGTATTTAATGATTTTCCTGTTTGGAAAAAGCCAAAAGGTCCGCAACCCTCAGACTGCACACCTTTGAATTACTCAAAAATTCCTTCATCCCCTAGGGTAAAAAACAAACTCCTTGTTTATATTGAGATGCCCAGATGTATTTTTATGTGATCCAATTTGTGTTTTAGGAGAGCTCCACCAGGAAAATGTAAACAGAAGCCAGTTCCAGTGAAAACAAAGAGCAAGCGGATCCCATTTGTTCCAACTGCAAGTAAGTCAATAAGATTTGGGTTTGCTGCTGTTTGTTTATTTTCACTATGTAATAGTACAAATATTCAGACATACTGAAAGGAAAGATTTGTTCAGCTTTCAACACTTTCTTCCAGGTCCCAAGAAGTCAGTTCTTCAGCAAGAAATTGTACATTGTTTCTGTTCTATTCCCACTTCTTACACATAATCCATTGTCCAGATAATATGGTTGATCAATGATTTCTGTGCTCATTTACTGATAACATGATAGCATGATTTGGCAGTGCTTCTTAATTTGTGGTAGAAATACCACTGGAAGTAAGGAAAAATAGTTCAGGGTAGATGCAGCTTTTCTTCCCAAATGGGAAAAGAACTCTGGAAAGGACAGAGGAGAGCCAAGCTAATGGGCAACGTTACTGGTCTCTAATCAAATCCATCGAAGCAAAGGCATCTTAGCAAGTAATTCCTGGAAACCAGGACTGGGGTAATGTCTGGAACGATTGGGTTTGAGAATCTAAATAATTAAATACATTTCCCCCAACTCTAAAGAGAAATTTTATGACAGTGAAAACAATTCATCAGTGGGATGGCTTTCCTCCAGAAGCTGTTGGTGCTCCAACACTGAAGTTTTAAGAAGAGATTGCACAGCCATTTGTCTGGAATGGTATAAGGTCTCCTGATCAAGCAAGGAGTTGGACTTAGAAGTCCTCCAAGGTCTCTGCCTACCCTGGTATTCTGTGTTACTCTTTCCTTAGGTTTTGTTCATTATTTAGTTGTAGGTTTTGATTTTGATACAACTGCTCTCAGAGTGACAAATACTTTCTATCCCAGGGGTCTCCAACCTTGGGCCCTTGAAGCCTGGCGGACTTTGACTCCCAGAATTCCCCAGCCAGCTTTGCTGGCTGGGGAATTCTGGGAGTCAAAGTCCACCAGGCTTCAAGGGCTCAAGGTTGGAGATCGCTGTTCTATCCCATTAGCTCTCATTTAAATATATATATATATATATATATGTAGTGATAACATCGTCAATAGTGGTACTGCATTTTAATGTTCTTAAGTCTTACCTTAACTGATAAATATAATAAAGAACTACCTCTAAACATCCTTCCTTCCTTCCTTCCGAAAGTAGCATCCAGGTTCTTTGATAGTGTGATTAATATATATACAAGGTATACAGAATTAAAAAGATTGGAATAGAAAATCAGCAGTGAGTAACTTTGGGTGATTTAATATTGTTGGGAGGAGGAAAGGCTATCTGGTGATGCAAATATCTGTGGTCACATCACATGTTGGTATGGTTGGTATGTCTCCTTTCCTTTCTAAACTTTTGTTTTAACTATATAAAACCTATGTTGGAGCTTACACTACAGTCTTCTTGGGAAACATGCTGTTGATTTCAAGCAACTATATTGCTGAATTTGGGGTCAAAATAATGATTTTAGGGGTCGCAGGAAATCATGGCTTTGTCTACATTAAATGCTTGATTTAGACAATACTATCTGCTGATTCCCTCACTTTTGTACTTTTACCCCCAAATAGCTATAGATATGGGCATAGCATTTAAAATATGTTCATATTTTTTTCTTAAATTTGCTACCCAGATCAACCTTTCAAATGTAATGCCCATGATTGAATGAAAATGTGATCTTGCCTTCCACTAGTTTTTCAAGTAAGGGAAAAATGTGGGAAGAGACCATTGCTTGCTCTAAGGCAGCATTTGTAGAGTAGTCAATCTACTAACGCAAATCATGACTTTTAAACCATGTTTTCTCAGAAACTGTGCCTGAACTGATCAAAGAGCGTCTTACAACCCAGTCTTCCAAAACACTTGTCCGTTCTAAAGAATATCCCCCTACTTCTGGCCAGAAACGAAAGAAGCCTGCATCCCACAGAAACTCACAGAAGCATGGATCAACAGATCCTGCACATTCTGGTAAAAAGGTGCCAACAGCGCAGCGTCCCAAAGGCCGGGGTTCCCAAGCCAAATCTGGAGGGCAAACACAAAAGGAGAAAGCACCAGTCATCCCTGGAGCAAGAACTCAGTCACCCCAGAAGAGAAGATCACAATTACCTGGAGCACTGAAAAAACTTTCACCGTCTCCAAAGCTGAAGTCAGCAGTTAAGAAGAAAACACCTAAGAAGGGAAGGAAGAAGAAAGAAAGGGTCAGTGCAAGAAGTTCTGTTTGAACATCCACAATGCTGCCCAGAATAAAGAGAAGGGAATCTGGAGGGGATTGCCTAGTGACTCATTTTATGTCCAAGAAAGTGAATCAGAATGGCATATAGATTTTACATTAAAAAAAAAATTAACTTGAATCTATGCAGCTTTTCAGCTGCTGTCCACACCAGATATGGTACATTCATTTAAATGTTTAATTGTTTAAATGTTTACAACTGAGAGTTTAATCATTCCAGATGTTTACCAGTTAACTGCTCTGCACAGGTCTTTCTCTAAGAATTGCTTAGGGAAACTATGTAGGCACTCTAGCGGGCACTTACTACAGTCCACCAAACATATAACCAGAGGTGCTATTCAGCAGGTTCTGACCAGTTCCGGAGAAGCGATAGTGGAAATTTTGAGTAGTTCGGAGAACCAGCAAATACCACTGACTGGCCCTGCCCCTATCTATTCTCTGCCTGCCGAGTCCCAGCTGATCAGCTGGGTCTTCTTTTGTTGCCCTGCATAGGAGAACGGAATTGGAAAGCAGATTAGTGGGGTGGGAAGGGAATGGGATTTTACAGTATCCTTCCCCTGGAGTGGGGTGAAAATGGAGATTTTGCAGTATCCTTCTCCTGCCATGCCCACCAAGCCACGCTCACAGAACCGTAGTAAAAAATTTTGAATCCCGCCTGTATCATGTGAAAATGGATTAGCATCCTTTTTTTTTGAAAAACCAGTCCCTTGATGACTTCCTTAGAAAAAGCATTCCTGAGAATTCAGAGAGCTGCAATTTAAGAGCTCATTTTTGGCAAAGGAAGAAGGGCTGAGCAAATGAGGAAAGCTGTTTGTATCTCGAGAGTGAAATCTTCTAATTTTTCTTCTAAAATGTTTGCATTTTCACGACAGAAATCAAAATGGCCAAATGTCACTCAATCTTTCAATGATGCCAATCCAAAAGTTTTTAAAATGAGTGATGGCATATGGTCCAAGAGTTTTTAAAAGTCTCTCCCTCTCCCTCTTCTTCTCCCTCTCTCCCTCCCTCTTTCCCTCCCTCCTTCCCTCCCTCTCTCTCTGTATTCTATTAAATATAGAATGAAAGGGGAAAAAAGGAAGTGCTTGTGGTTTCTGGGAGACTCTTGCAAGAATATAGATGTTAATCAGAGGAGATTTTATACATCAAAGTCTTCTCCATCTCTAAAATGCATGTCCCTGAGGACTGCGCTCTGGATTTCATCTCTCTCACCTTCTCCATGCTGGTGCCTCCTAGACGTGTATAGCAAAACTCCCCCAACCCCGGTTGCATTGCTAATAGATGTGCTGGCTGAGACTTATGGGAATCACAACATAACATGCATGGAAGAGACTTTGCTTTGAGAAGGCAGATTGCCTCTATATGCTAATAGAGAAATTCCTGTTCAGGTATTGAGCCTTATTAACTGGTCTAAGGTTCCTCAGACTATCTGGTAATTTGTGAAAGGGGAGGGGGTTGTTGGTGTTGTAACCTCAAATAACCCCATAAGAGAAACACAGCCAATGAAATAAAGAGAGCACAGATGTCTGTCAGTCTGAACTGAAACACCTCCTGTCTCCTATGTTGTCCCAGTCCTTGTCCCATTTGAATTCTGCTTTAAATTGGTTAAGTTACTGAATGGGAGCAGGAAGCTGCTCATACAGCAGGGAGCTACACATACAGACTGGATGAAACCAGGCTCAATAGCAGTAACTATGAGAGGGATCTTGGAGTCTTAGTGGACAATCAATTAAATATGAGCCAGCAGTGTGCAGTGGCACCAAAAAAAAAAAGCCAATGCAGTCCTAAATTGCATTAACAGAAGGATAAAATCAAGATCAAGTGAGGTATTAAGACCACTCTATAAAGCGTTAGTAAGACCACACCTAGAATACTGCATCCAGATTTGGTCACCACACTATCAAAAATATGTTGAGACTCTAGAAAGAGTGCAGAGAAGAGCAACCAAGATGATTAGGGGGGTGGAGGCAAAAACATACGATGAACGGTTGCAGGAACCGGGCATGGCTAGTCTAGTGAAGAGAAGGACCAGGGAAGATGATAGCAGGGTTCCAATATTTGAGGGGCTGTCACAGAGAGGAGGGGAATCAAGCTATTTTCCAAAGTATTTGAAGGCCAGACAAGGAATAATGGATGGAAACTGAACAAGGACAGATTTAACCTGGAAAAAAGGAGAAACTTTCTGACAGTGAGAACAATCAACCAATGGAACAACTTGCCCTCGGACGTTGTCGGAGCGCCATCGCTTGAGACCTTCAAGAAGAGATTGGACTGCCATTTGTCAGAGATGGTGTAGGCGGTTGGATTAGATGACCTACAACATCCCTTCCAATTCTGTTAATCTGGAATGTTAATCTGAATTTAACAATAATTTTGAAAAAGGCTACAAAAATCTCAGGTGGCTGGAAATTTCCTCTCTGGGTAAGATCTTGAGGATTTGGGCCCTGGTTTATTAATGGGTTAAAAAATGGCTGTTATAATTTGTAAAATCAAAGGATTGTTTCCTTTTTTTGAATGTTGAGCCTAGCTTTGGGTGGACAGCTGTTTTCCCTTCCCAGATTTACCTCCCCAATTCTTACTATCAATATGATATCTAATCTCTTTCACCTCAGATGGCTTTGTTAAAGAGTTTATTGTGATTTTCGCTTCCTAAAGTGTAGATACTACATTTCTGAATGCTTAGGTGATCTTTCCCATTGATTCTATATAGGGTAATATAATTAAATAATGCCTTACACCTTTTACTTCTTGTGCAACAATTGCGCAGAGTGGTGGTGGTGGTGGTGGTGGTGTTTTGACTAGATGACTTGCAAGGTCCTTTCCAACTCTGTTAATCTGTAATAAATCCACCAGCATGCCCCGATGAAGTGACTTCTGACCAGCTGCTCTCTGGGCCCACGCAAATTCACTTTTCCCATAACAATCCTGTAAGAGAAGCTGGACTCGGGGATTCGGGCGGAATATAAATCTGACTAATCTAACATCCAAATACTGTCTGGGTGTCATGGATATACGGGACGGAAGGCTAAGCATTTCAATAGCGTGCTCAGTTTTTTTCTTCTTGTTCCAAATAAATCTTTTTCTGCTGCCACTGCCCTTTCCTCTGTATTCCTTGATCGGCAGCCCCACCTGCTGGTCTTGTCGTGGAGCGACAACATACGCTACAGATTTTATACTACTCACTCACTTCTTATTGTCCTTCGGAACTAAAATTCATTTGGGATCCTAGCTGACCAAGCATAATTTTTGCGCAGGAAGCAGTCGTTCGAGGCAAGCATCCGATTTCAAGATATAGATAAAATGGTTTGATTTCACCTGCGCTAAGTAAGCTATAATGAATGAAAAAAATAAACTTCGATTGTCAGCATTTTGCAATCAGTAATTGCATCTGTTTGTGGACAATTGAGCTGTCACCCACCTTAAATTTCTATATTGAACGTATTGTGCTAAATTGCACGCAGAACACTTAAAAAACCCCCTAAGGAGTGTTTTTTTAAAAAAATGCCAGGCCCCAGCGAGGATCGAACTCACGACCCCTGGTTTACAAGACCAGTGCTCTAACCACTGAGCTATGGAGCCACCTATCATCTTGGCTTATCTAGATGAATGGTACAGTACTGTTCTTGGAATATATTCTCTCATTCCATCGATTTCTCTAGGTCAATGATATTGTGAAGATTGAATTATTAACTCCTCTTTTCAGTCAGAGATTTGAAACTGCGCTGGCTAATACAGGTTACAGAGACAAGTGGATTTCCGGTTTATTATAAGCTGTAACATAAAACCATTTCATTAAAAATAGGAATAAATACTCAGCAAGCAACCAAGAACGATCAGGTCTGTATTTCTGAAGATAAAAACACAAAAGTACATCATAGCCAAGCTATTTATGACACTTTATTATTACATGTGTACAATCTACAGTCAGATTCATAGTCTGGTGGAAACTTAATAATTCAAGTCCTAACCAAGGACCTAAGAATTACTAAGGCAATGTCTAAGCATATAGGCAGTTCCAAGCAGGATTTTTTTTGTGTGTGGTAAAATTAGTATTCAGGTGTGATAAATTCAATATTTCCATACATTGAGAAGTATTTTAAGTATAGCTCTGAGGACTCTGATTGCTATTGGTATAACAACAAGTTTTTTTTTTCATGAGTGTTCAAATTCAATCTGCAGGTCCTAATATTTTTTTTTTCAAATTGTTTTTTCTTCTGAAACCTAGCATCACCTGGAATAGCAACATCAATGAACCAGACTTTATTCTTGTCAATAACTCTTATATCAAGCATATTACAAAAAAGAACACCTCTCTTTTTAGATCTTAAATTCGCAGAAAAAGGTCTTAACCAGGTCATTTCCAAAAACCTTCATAATGTGATGGTCCCAGTAGGTTTCACTACACTGAAATCTAAACCACCGGCAAAGTTTCAAATGAATAATTCTGGTAATTCTGTCATGATGCTCCTTGCAGCCCTTTCACTTTGGGAAATTTTGCTGCAAATGGTCAATCATGTCAATTATTACAAAGGTGACATTTGCCATTTGTTACATGTTGAATTTTTACCTTCATGCAAAACTTAGTTAGCAAAGAATTGCTAAAATGAAGCGTTCAACTATTATTAATGTTTGTTGCAATGTCAGCTACATGTTTAGTTTTGGCAATTTAAGCCCTTTCCAAAGACTTAGGATTATTATTATTTCAATAACAGCAAAGATCAATTCAATATTTACCGATGCATATAACCGTTCTCAGATACTGTAAGATGCGGAAGACCTTAAGAATGCGATGTGAAGAAGCAGAAGCAGAGAAAGTTGCAGGCAGTTCTGCCAGCTTCTCTGCTCAAGTACCTTCCCAACCCATGGCCGAGGGGGTGGGAGGGGACGAGGGGGGGGAAATGAGATGGGAAAAATAATCTTCTGCCCAATTTCCCCTTACAGGTGAAGACAGTGTATGACTTCAACTCACTTCTGATATTCCTAGAATATGTGTTTCTCAACCTTAGCAACTTTAAGATGTTGGACTTCAACTTCCCAAATCCCCAGATTTGTGTGTTGGCTAAGGAATTCTGGGGATCTGAAACACGTACATCTTAAAGTTCCTGAGATTGGGAAACATTGTTTTGCAAGATGGGTCAGAAACACAGTATTGCAACATAGATCAACTTTCGTAGAGCTATTCTGCTCCCTGTCCTAATAGATGGCTACCCCTTGTACCCTAATGATTAATAGGGATTGCGGTTAGGAAGTATGCATTGTTGAAGATACTCTACAAACAAGAGGCATGTGATCTGTTTGTGTGGACTGTGACCTCCCCAGGCCTAGGCCTTTCTGTTCGATGCACTGCAATGTCTAAAACTGCTCTGCAACTTTCTACCCAGTTAGGAAAAGCTTGCCTTTCTGTCTGAGGCTGCAGTGGGTGTAGTCATGACACAGCAAAGACATTCACAGAGAGAGGGCATAAGCTATGCCTGTTTAGAAAGAATTATTTCATAAAAGAAGGAAATCATTCCTATTAAGTATGTTGATTAACAGAGGAAGCTGCAGGGTGTGATAAAGAAAAATAATAATAAAGATAGTGTTCACCATGGTGCAATCAAGCACCACTGTGGTCATCTGGGTTGATTACTGCTCAACTTTACCAACATGAAAGGGAGGGATCTGAGTGTGGATGCTTTGGTTTTTCCTAGAGCTGAGAAATCAATTGAGGCCTGTAAGCCACAAATCGAGCAACTCCTAGGCTTTAAGTCAGTGATGAGATTATTATTATTTTTTACTACTGATTCTGTGGGTGTGGCTTGGTGGATGTGGTGTGGCTTGATGGGCATGGCTTGGTAGGTGTGGCCAGGGGAAGGTTACTGAAAAATCCCATTCCCTCCCTACCCTACTAACCTGCTTTCCAACTCTGTTCTCCTGTGCAGGGCAACAAACGAAGACCCAGCTGATCAGCTGGGACTCAGGAGGCAGATAATAGATGGGGGAGGGACCAGTCAGAGGTGGTATTTGCCGGTTCTCTGAACTATTCAAAATTTCCGCTACCGGTTTTCCAGAACTGGTTAGAACCTGCTGAAAACCTCCTCTGCTTTAAATACTAACTAAGCTGTAATAATCAGAATAATTAGTATCAATTCTCTCTGAGAAACATTGACTACCCCACTCAATCCCAATAGGTGGCGCCAAAAAGTCATAGTACGCCAGAGCAAATTAGAACATTAAATCTGCTAAGCAAATTAGCAAGGAAAAACCCCCAATATTTCATAAACTCCATAAACGTTTTATCTGATTTATTGAAGGATTTAACTGATTTTCATTGTTCAGTACTTCTGGTCTTTATTTTGCTTTGCTGAGTTATGTATCTCCTGTGTAATTTCTAAAGTTAATTGTTTTGAACATTTAAAAATGCATTTTGAAACTTTTTGTGTTTTGAGCGTAACAATGTAAAAAGAGTAGTGCAAGTACACCTAGCTTTCCCTAGCATTGGCCTAGGAATAACCTTTCAGTAGGGCATGAATCACCCAGGGTCACCGAAATGAGATGAATGAAGTAGAATGATGGATGGATAATATAATCATGGAATTATAGAACTGTGGAGCTGAAATTGCGAGGGCCACAAGGATCATTCCATACACTTACACCAATTCTCTGCAATATACAAGAAAATTAAGTAGGCCATCCTTGAGAAGTCATAGTCCATCTTCGTCTTTAACCTCCAGAAATGAAGAATCCACAATCTCCATGGACAAACTGTTCCAATGTTGGACAGATCTTACTTTCAGAAAAAATGTGATAATTTGAGTTTCATTATTGGAGCCTGAACTGAGAATTCTGGATTGATTTGTTAAATGACTCTTTATTTTCTCAGCTGTCCCTGGTATTCTCGGGAGTCTTCTTCAACAATGTTCAAAAGCATTGCTCCCACTTCATCAAAATCTGCTCTTTAATTCTACACAGAGTGAAGAAATCTTTTTTTTGATCATCCTAAATCTTCCACCATTCAAATATTAAGAGGAGATTGTATGTCATGCTCTGCAGATAAAATTCTATACAAATATTGTCACCAACAATAGCACTACTCAATCATTTCTCTCTTTACCATACTTAGACTACAACTGATTAATTCTCAGGAATGTTTTCATGGTGTCTAATAATATAGTAGACACAATTATTTCATATCCCCATGTATAGGACCAACTATGTGTCCTCTTTATCTATCTCTGTTTATTTCTGTAAAATTGCTAATCAGAGATCACTTTCTTTCCGAGCATGTACTACACAAAGTGTATGATTTTGCACTTTTCTGGATAGAGCTAGCTTAGTATTATCACTGTTACATTTCATGTAAATGAATCTCCTTTCTATTATAGCTATAAAACCAGTTTCACCAATCCTTACTCAGGTTACAATTCCCTCTCTGAGTAACTCTTGTATGCATACTCAAAACATGTCAAAGAGCACAAAGAGCTTCATGCCACATGATTCTGCTTGTCAAGAGGGAAAATAAGATGTGACTGGATGAGGCATTTTGCATTGCTTTGCATGCTTAAGCCAGCGCTCGCTAAAGCTGGAGAAGGCTTCGGTACCTCACGTACCTCATGTACACACGGAAACCTGCTTTGGCCATTGCAAATTCTGGAAGAATTGTAAGAAGAAAAGCAAAAAGACCACTTCACTTTGCTCTTAGAAACAAGGAGGTCGGATCGCCTGGCAAACCAGGGTCAAAACACTTTCTTTGAACTAACTACCCAGCCCTGAAAAAACACGGTGGGGAACAAAACTATACAGGACGTGTAATGCATAGGTTCTGTGAGATATCATGTCATCTGGAGATTTCTTTTGGTGTAAACTGTGCTTATTTATCAGGCCTTTTGCTTTTCAAATGAATAGAGAAGCACACTAGTAAGCAGGGGGTGGGACTAGAACGATGTTGGCTAACCTTTTCGGCACCGAGTGCCCAAAGTCCAATGTGCACCCCCCCCAAATCCAATGTGCGTGTGTCCCTCACACATGAGGGGATGTCTCCCACATATGTGTGCGTGTCTCCCGCATATGCATGCGTGTCTCCTGCATATGCACGTGTGTCTCCTGCACATGCACCCCACCCCCATGTATGCACCTCACCCCTTGCACATGAACCCCCACATGTCCCCCACCCCCACCTCCTGCACATGCACAGCAGACACCTAAAGACCAGCTGGCCAGTGGGAGGTACGTGTGCATGCGTGGCAGAGCTGAGCTGAGGCAACGGCTTGTGTGCCCATATAGAGGACTCTGTGTGCCACCTGTGGTACGCATGCCATAGGTTTGCCATCACGGGACTAGAAGATCTCCGAGGTTCCTTCCAATTCAGTCATTCTGATATTCTGCACAGGCTCCTCCTGGGCATGTGTTATGCAGGAGACAAGAGAGAAAAGTTGGTTTGGTTTACATTTGAATTCAAATGTATCCAATGTTGCATTTTTGAGCCAATACACAAATTACAATGTAGAGAACATGTCAAATTACAGTTGAAATGTATACATTTAAGAAAGAATGCATCAAAATACATACAAGTGACTGGTGGGACCAATATATTGCAGGGTGATCTTAGCAGCAAAGAATGAGTCAGAGATATAGAAAGTGGGTTTTTTTTTTAGCGAACTCTACTAAGACTTATCAGGAGGCAAAAGGCTAACATTGTATGGATTTATATATTTTTTCTGATCCCTACTTTAAAACATTACTTTTACCCTTTGTCCTTAAAAGGAACTATCCCAGGAAATTAGTGGACTATCTTTCCTCTTCCAAGTTGCTGCTTTATAATCATTTATGGTGACAACCTTCTTCTGCATGACTCTTCTTTCATACATTTGGAGTGAAGCTGTTGGAGAAGAGCCTTCTAGGTGTTACAATTTTGTACCTTCTATGTATCATTTTTTTTTACTGCTATAGTTTTGCATTATTTCTGCCAGTGTAAATCAATGTTTGTTGTCTTTTAGATCATGTGCTTATTCTTTTTTTTTTGAGTGTGTGATTCTACAGAATATGATAGGCCTTTCATATTCATTGATTTATTCTACTTAAATTAGAACCTGCTCCAATTTTGATGGTTTCCAAGTGGTGAAAAAAAAAAAAATCCTCAAAAACCTACCGATTAGAACAAAAATTCACAATCAACTGGAGCTAAAGGCATTTGGAAAAGAATGGTTTTGGTTGCTTGGATAATATAAAGCAAAGTAGGTAAGAAATAATTGAAATAAAATATGGATGGACATTTTCAGCAGAAATTCATAAACAAGCAGGGAAGAAAGCATAAGGAATAACTATAATTTGCAGGGTCAACTCTTGCATATCATCCCTAAAGTCTGAAATGAGCAGAAATATTTGTTTTGTGTGTTTTACAACAGTTTATATTTCAGCGCGGATTGATTACACAAAAATTCCCAGTTGTCATATTTTAAACGTACAATTCCCTACTATCATATTTTAAAACATACAAAATATGTTAAGCACAGGAAGTAACACTATGAAATGTCAGAGGTGAGTGAAAATTACAGCTAGTCATAATCTCTTGCCATAAATGAAACAGATCCATGACGGTGGGATTTTTTCATATAGCTCTCTCTCTTAATCAGAAAGAAATTTAAGAAATATTTAGGTAATTCTGGTTAAGACATTTTAGTACTATTGTCACAGTTTTGAAAAACATAGAAGATTGAAATAAGACTTGGTTGGCTTCAAAATATACTCATTGTAATGGTCAACTTACATGTAATTATTTTCAGTGGGCTTAATTAATTCTAAAGTTGTCAGAATTACTCAGATAGATACATGCGTATCAATCAGGTGGTCTTTGACTTACAGCAGTTCATTTAGTGACAATTACAATGGCACTGTGAAAAAAGTGACTTATGACTGTTTTTCACATTTATGACCTTTACAGCATCCCCCCGAATAAAATTTAGATGCTTGGCAACTGATTCATACTTATGACCATTGCTGTGTCTCAAGGTCACGAGATCACCTTTTGCAACCATCTGACAAACAAAGGGGAATCTGGGGAAGCCAGATTCACTTAACCAGGTTAACTGCAGTGATTTTAGAATAGAATATAATAACTTTATTGTCACTTTGAATGTACACTAATTGGCATACATTAAAATGAAATTTCATTGCATACCGCTCTCAAAGGGTCATCACCACCTCCAATATATACTACATAAACATGAGAAAATAAATAAATACAAAATTATGCATATATACCTACATATATTATATGACACAGTTTGATTAACAATTGTGGCAAGAAAGGTTGCAAAATAGGGCAAAACTCACTTAACAAATTTCTCATTTAAAAATAGAAATTTTGGTCAAGGACTACCTGTATTTACATTTCCTTTCTGGAATAAACAATGTCAATTTTTAGATCCATACACCTGTGCATGCAGGTCATCAGGGAAAAGCAAAATATCAATTAATTTAACAAAATTATATCGAACTCCAAGACTTTTCTAACAGTGCAGGAGACTAAAACAACAGTGAAGGTAATGTCAGTCAGTCTTTAATTGTGTGCTGATGAAATTCTGTTTAGATGCCCAGAAGAGGGAGTAGCTGTTCTATGGTGTCCTTTTCAAGGTAGTGCTGCCCAAATTCTTGCCTACCCAAAATCCCATTCATACTAATGAAAGCCACAAAATCCTCTGAAACTGATTTCAGAGCTACTTTATGCCCAGTTTAGAAACAGGAAAGTAACAGAATAGTTCCTGGGGTTCTATCATAACAAATTTTTGGACAAATTATCATTTTGGGATTATTCATGCTGAATGGAGAAGACAGGCATTTTTTAACAACATACTATGAGGGTTCTAGATCTAGAGCAATTCAGAACCAGTCTAGAACCAGTTCAGAATGCCCACTGTATATGCTACTACATCAATGTTTCTGTGTATGAGAGAAGGAGATGAGAGAGACAGAGAGAGAAGGAAGAGAGGAAGGAAGAGAGAGGGATAATTATTTTTTTAATTTTAGAGAATATAAATAACTCACAAATGGGAAGATCATGTTGCATTTATACAAATGTATATGTGAATATTATGGCCGCTAGTACTTCCACTGTTTGGTTATGTTTTTAACTCTTCAGGCAAATAAAACATCATTCTGGAGCCCAGAAAAAACTGGGCTGAAGGACACTGTTTATTTTGATGAATCACCACAAAACATATCAATAAGGAAAAAAAAGAATGTCTTTCTTAGACATGGGAGAAATTAGATAAAAATGGGGTTGTTTTCTATTCCAGCGGTTGCCAACCTTTTGGACCTCAGGGACCACAAAATTCATACTTTTAAACCCTGAGGACCACTAATAATAATTTTTTTAAAAGGTTATATTTTTTAAATTTTTTTATATTAAATATAAATGTTATATATATATATAACACACACACACACACACACATATATGCTTATTATAACAAAAAATATATAACAAGAAAAGCAGACCCCACCCACCCAATCTGGTCTCCTGTTATTTCATATCTCCCCCAAGTCAGAGGAAACGCCCTCCTTTGCCAGGTGTGGCTGCTTGGAGTTGGGGGAGGGAAGGAGGTCTGGGCTGGAAATGTCCTCCCACCTGGAAACCTTCCCCCCACCCTGGGTCTTTAATACCTGGCTTGCTTCTCCACTACTACTGCCTCCTCCTCCTCCTCCTCCTCCTCCTCCTCCTCCTCCTCCTCCTCCTCCTCCTCCTCCTCCTCCTCCTCCTCCTCCTGCATGTCCTACTCTGGGTAGGGTGATTATGAACTAACCGAGTGGCTACACTGACACCCCAGCTGATTTCTTTCCCGTGGTAAGACTTGGCATGTGGAGAAGGAGCTGGCAGCTGCTACTTGGTGGTCCTGCATGCAAGGCGAAGTCATCCTGGTCCCAGTTAAGACATACCAGTCACAAACCTAGAATCCAAGCCGAGAGGGATCGCTTCCCCCTGCTGGGAAGAGCGGCGGGAGTGGGAGCGCACAGTTCAGCACAGCGGGCAACCTCAACTCTGGGCCGACAAGCCATGTGCTGAAGACCAGATGGCTGTCAGGAAGGTGGGGCAAAAGGGCTGATACTGGCGGCGGATGGACTCATACGCGTGGGAGATTGTGGCATAGGTCTGGCCTGCGAGGGAAGTGGGGGTGGGGGAAAGGAACCTCTGAACTGGTGTTACCTCCTGCCTCTGCGCATTGATGAGGTTGAGCGGCTGCCAGCAATGCCCTCAGAGGAAGATGTTGCAAGGGGAAGACACGACCCACCCAGGAGCTTCTCTTCCTCCTTGCCAGAAGTGCTCACATGCAAAGCGCTCACCACCTGTGATGACCCGTAGTGTCTCAAAAATAACACAAAAACTAAAATATGAATCAAGGTCTTGTAATGCCTTCAACTTAGCTTTGCTGTTTTATTAGTCACAGTTTAAATTCAAAAAGTAGATAATGAAGCAAAAGGAAACCAAAAACAAACCGCATTGACGAGAGTTCCAAGGCAAACCAAGATAATTAATCACACATTCCAGGAAAATAACCGGGGAGAGTCCATGGGAAGAACCCCACAAAGATAAACCTCATCCAAGGGAAGCACTAATTCCAAACTCTTATATAGAGCTCACAGCTGCAACCCATGAGGAGGATCATGGCCCTCTCCTCCCGAGTAGACCAACTTTTCCCTGATCCTCTCCTCCCTGCGTTCCCTAGGATGGATAGGGGATGGGCCTTGGTCCTCCTCTGATTGCTCAGTCGGCCTCTGCCTTTCCCCAGCCTCCTCCACCACCTCTGGAGCCACACTTCCACTCCCTGTTGGCTGTTCCTCCTCTTCTCAGAGTCAGTCTCCACCAGGGGCATGACACTGCCCCTCTGGCCCCCGACAAGCTGCCTCCTTCCCACTGAGCATGTGAACGCTTCTGATGAGGAGGAAGAGTGGGTTGAGACTCCCCCTCACAATATCTTCACCTGAGGGCAGCTACTTCCTGCGGCTCAGGAGGTCCACGCTCTTCCCACTGCCGCTTGGCCTCCTCGATGCGCGGAGCCATGACACGGATTTGCTAGGGAGACTGCAGGATTGCCCCACCTCCCTGCCTCAGCATGCTGCGGCCCACCAAAATTTTCTCATGGCCCACCAGTGGGCTGTGGCCCACCAGTGGGCGACCACTGTTCTATTCTATATGTTGATTATATTGGTTTAATATAGCTTTTTTTTTGCATAGCAGTTAATTTTATGTTAAGTTATGTTAAGCAGTTAATTTTATGTTAGGTGTTGTTTTTGTGAGCCTCATCTTTGTGATCACTCAGTAGATATATCCCTTATAATGTTATAACAAACTTTTGACTCAGACCAGGTTTTCAACTGAATTGTGAATGGCTTCTGCCCATTTTTAAAAAGATTTTTCAAGAGGCATAGGTCATTCAGAGCCATTCAAGAGGCATATTGCCTTTCAGAGTTAACAACCTAACCTAGGAACTGAAGGCCAAAGGAACAGTAATAGATTCACCTGACTTTTATTACTATCAGATTGGGGCAGTCAGGAGATGCCATTTGCAAGGGAAAGCCTCTATTTCTGTATCTACAGATAGTTTGAGGACAATGTCGTAGGCAGTTCATTTTTGCAGTCTCAAACAACTGTAAGTTTTTCTCCAGGATATAGTCCCACATACTGAAACTTAGATTCTGGAAAACTGATTTTCTGTGCCATTCTCATCAATCTCACATGACTTCACAAAGGAAACATTCATAAGAAATATCCATTGCATAAAAGTAAGAGGAAAGTCACATCCTGATGAATTCAGCAAGTTAAAAAAAAATCCCATAAACTCTGGGTTTTAGGCTTCTTCTGTTATTCTCATCTTTGGTTTGGTATTGGCTTCTTTTTCTTTTCTTCTTCTTTTCCCTGCAGATTATGGCCAAAAATAGAGGTATGGGGGCTATGCAACTACAAAGCAAACAAATGCTTTAAAGGAGCGGCAATGTTACTTCGAGAGTTAAAGTGATTTTACTTCATCCATGCTAGAGAACCAATGTGTTAGTATTGTATTATTATGGATGGGAAGCACCTGATGATTGCTTTTATACAACAGGGGTTGGACTGTAGAATCCTTGCGACCCAAGATTTACTTGTATGATAATGTTACCTATTTGGGTATTGGGTAATGAAATGTTTGGAAATAAGCAACCAAGCTCAGATAACACTATGACTGGTTTTATGTCCTGAACCATAGACAACAAGAGAATGAGTAGCAAAATTCCTGGGTAGAGACCTATTACAGAATTAAGTGTGAAAATATATTTATTGCACAATTGGCATTCCTCATTCGTGGATTGTGTGAGATCTAAATGCCATAAACAGAATTTACCCACAACTTCTTTCAAAGAACCATAGAACTAGAAATGGATATTTAAGTTATTGGGACCAGTATCCTGAACTGGGATCTAGTTAAAATGTGTGGAAATAATTTGGTTCCCTTTTCTTATGGCATCCAAGTAAAGAGGGCTTGTAGACACCCAGTTAAGGGGAGCCCACTGACTTTCTGTGTAATTGTTTCCTTGGTTGAATTGCTCTTAATGCTAGAGTGTGTTTTCCGTAGCATTCAGTGGTAGCTGCCTTTTTTCACAAAACAAAAATGAAGGCAAAGACGAAGCATTAATAATAAAAAGTTGGAATTGCTACACTGTGCCTCCTGAATGGATTCTTCTGTTGAAAGGCTTTGACTCCTTGATTTAGAAACCAGATACCATCCAACAACAACCTATTTCCCACTTGCCTGGGAATAAGCGACGCTGATATTAGAAAGGGGTTTACTTTTGAATAGGTAAATATTTCATTAGTCCCCTCTTTTGTTTCAAAGGCTATCAAAGTTTTAAGAAGGAAGTGTGGAGAGGGAAAGAGAAACATTTTGAAATGCTGTGGAAAACAGAATGTTAATGTTGTGTTATGTAAATCAGGTGAGAGGAACTTGCCTATTAACTGAATGTCAAAAAAAATGAGGTCCTTAATACACCAGGACAAATCCTGCAGAAGTTGATCTGGCACTTAAAAGATAGCATCTTACATTTTAGTCTGTTCATCTGGCTCAGTATGCCAGCTGTTGAAATATTCCTGCTACTAGGAAGCATCATATTTTTGTAAAAATACACCCCCTATTGTCCTGTCGGTCATTAATCTAAATAGATAAATGTATTGCACTATCCTAGTTGTATTCTTTTAATTAAAGAGGCCATGATGAGAGCTGTATTGTTTCTCCAGCATAGAAAATACGACACCCCAAGAAGAAAAATTAGATTGTATCAAATATGCTTGATAATTGAAACCCATCAAACACTGAAATGAAGCCTTTTACTTCAATCTCCTGACGATTACCAGAGCATGGAGCTTTCCTTGTTTAATGTTTACACTCTATCCTTGTTTCAGTGACCTTAAAAGTAAGAGCGTCTCTTTTAACGGGCATATTTCACAATGCTTGGTTCCTGCACTACTTCCCTGTTTTATAAAAGGCACAGTCCCAGTATTAGAGTGTGATGAGGTTCTGCTGATCACATGATATTGTAGCTGGATTCTTCTACCTGTAAGCAATGTGGATATATATCTCTGTGCCAATAACATTCTATCCGGGGACAGGGAAATGCTGTTTTAAGGCATCCGAAGCACCATGGGAGAAACCTAGATATATTACTTAGAGCTCTTTGGGGGAAAGTTGGGAAATAAAAAGAAATGTAACTCATAATCTACTTTTAGAAAGTGGCAATACACAATTATATATACGTTGCATAACATGGCAATATGAAAAAGTATACATATTCAATCAAGATACTATCTTTCCAAAATAGAATTTGCTTTTTCATTATGGAAAACTTGAAAGAACCTGTTAAGGTTGCCTCAACTTGTGAGATACATGGAGTGTGGATCTGGTGACAGGTCTTCTAGATAGCAAGTATAGGTAGCCTCAAACCTCTTTGCTTTCTTGGCAAAAGTTAAATCAGTGCTTTTCTAGGAGCTTTCAGCTATTAGTAATCATCCTACTAGGTACTTTCTTTTTTCTAAAATAGTTTATTTAAGTTTCATATATTTAAAACATTTAAAAAGAAACAAACAAACATATAAACAAATATATATACATATATACATTTTGCAGCAGGTATTGAGCATTGGTTACACTTTTCTTTTTCTTTTTTTCTTTTACCCCATAACATTGACTTGATCTACCTTGTTACAATACCTTCCTTGTTCTTTTAATGTTTTAATTTCACAGAATACTTTATGATTAATCACACATCCTTCATAGTTTCATAACTTATTCAGTTGTCAAATGTTTCTTTTTCTTTAACCATTCATACCAACAGTTCTAAACTTTGTAGTATTCACTATCTTTGTTTTTTTTACATTCTTATTATTAATGTTATTGCTTGTTTTGATTTTATTGCCTACTGAATTGTTCACTAGAGTCTGCATATATAGGACTACTATTATTATTACAATTTTCTTATTCATAAATCAAATTCTGAACAGGTAAATAAGCTAGCTCCAAGACTACTGCTAAGTTTGTCCTTAAATGACCTATGAACACCTATCTGATGAATTATAATCTAGCTAACTGAGAGGCTAATTAATATTTTCAGACTTACAAGGCCCTAATATGATAATGACTTTTAGTGTATTTTTTCTAATATTGTAACAGATTTACTCTGAGAAAGTGACTCTTATTTACAATATTTTAAATTTATTTTATAATCTCTTTCTTTTGAAGATGTTGAAGGAAAGTAAAGAAATTGAAAACTTATCCATCTGCTTTTTATTCCTTGGTTTACAGAGCTTTATTAATCAAAATATATTGCTTCAAATCTGTCAATTTAAAAAAAATCTCTGTCTTTTTCCTACCCTCAGAAAGTCCATTACTCTCCCTTGCTTCAAAGATGGATGAAACTTAGCCTCTAGGCGATTCATCCCATCTTTGTTGGTATATTCCCTTCCTGGGAAAAACCCCTACATGCAATTTTATTAGCATGTATTTTAAGAGTTTGATAGCAATAGCACTTAGACTTATATACCACTTCATCGCCCTCTCTAAGCAATTTACAGAGTCAGCATATTTCACCCCAACAATCTGGGTCCTTATTTTACCAACCTTGGATGGATAGAAGATTGAATCATTGAGAATTGAACTGCTGAACTACTGGGAGCTGGCAGTCAGCAGAATTAGCCTGCAATGTTGTATTCTAACCACTGCATCACCACAGTTTGATGCTGTACAAAAAGGGTGTCAAACTCAATTTCATTGAGGGCCACATCAGAGCTGTGGTTGACCTCACGGGGCTGGCAGGCGTGGTTGACTGGGTGGGAGTGGTCAACTGGGTGGGTGTGGCTGGCTGGGTAGGCATCAGAGGTGGTATTCAGCAGGTTCTGACCAGTTCTGGAGAACCGGTAGCAGAAATTTTGAGTAGTTCAGAGAACTGGCAAATACCACCTCTGACTGGAGATTTTACAGTATCCTTCCCCTGCCATGCCCACCAAGCCACGCCCACAGAACTGGTAGTAAAAAAATTTGAATCTCACCTCTGGTAGGCGTGGCTGACTGGATGGATGTGGCCAGCTTGACACCACTCCCCAAACTGCTGGCATGTTTCCTCTTCTCAAGGGGTAGACTAGGCTGAAGTGATGCGGGCTGGCTCCTTACATTTTCCAGGATGGCCCCACGGGTCAGATCCGACACCCCTGCTGTACAAGATTTTCAGGATTTGTTGGGAGCTCTTCAGAAGAACTCACAAACTGCACAAATTGCGTAAATGTGTGCGTAACACCAGAAACTTATTTGCTCTTCTTTTTTGTGAATGAAGTAGAAAAGCTATTTGTTGCTGTACTAAAAGCTTTAAGAGTAGCACACTCAGTAATTGTCTAGGTTGATACAGAAAGAAAGAGCATTGGCAGGCTACCTTCTGTCTTTGACTGTTGGCTGAATGCTTGACCGATGGTGCTCTCTGCAAATTCTAGAACCTCATAGCAGTATCACTGGGCTGAAAGCATTTTAAATTTGCAGATGGGGGTGACAATGTGGAGAAGTCATTGGTTGGCTTTAAATTGCAAAGGAAATTATTCACAAATGGCAAGTTTGGCAGTGTGATAGTCCCCTAAGATTAGATCAGAAGGAAGCAGTGTTAAAAGCCTATCAAAATGCTGTTAAAAATCCAGCAGTCTTCTTCTATTCATAGAAGGCTGTTTGAAAGTGGAATGGAATGGAGGAAGTGGTTTCCCAGTGGTGTTGTATTCCTTAGAATAGTAACTTATAAACTGTCTCCTCTTCCCAATTTTAAATCTTCTTTAGAGAATGTGTGAGAACCAAAGCATTAAGAAATTGACAGAAAGGGCTGCAGGAAAAAGCAAGAATTAATAACAATAGTGTCCCTATCTGTTCTATTCAGTGAAGTCTGCCACATGGAAAAGCTTCCAGTGAACCAAAGGCCAGTTTTGGCTATGGTGATTCAATGATGTTATGGAAATTAAGTTCATAGACTTTTTAAGGACATTATTTGGTGACTCTGGAACCCCCTGAAAATTTCGTTTAAAGATATTTAACTTTATTTTTCTGATTTCTAATCAATGACAGCTCCCTATTGTTCAAAAGATCCATTGTTCTTTTAATGAATTCGTTACCTAAGAATCTATCTTTTTCCTAGGAATTCAGAATGGACTATACAGACTGCTTCCATTTCATCCTCCTGGTCAATGTCTTCTGTGTATTGTGGAAGGAGATTCTTGATCGTGCACTAACTTTATGACTAAGAAGGGACTTGATTTCTTGTTGCTTTATTATCCAAACTATTATTAGTAAGAGAAGATTTGAGGTGGGATTTCAATCTATTTTTATTTAACAGTCCATATATGATTTATGGTACCTAATAAATACTTAGATAAATAGATAAATACTCTCAGGAGTAATTTGAAGGTGACTGAGAAGCCAGTTTGGGCTAGAACTCGAAACTAGAAGGCTAGAAACCAAGAGATTGTGAGTTCTAGCCTGCCTTGGACCTGAAGCCGACTGTGTAACCTTGGGCCAGTCATTTCTCTCAGCCATAGGAAGGAGGCAATGGCTAACCACTTCTGAAAAACCTTGCCAAGAAAACTTTAGGCAGTCTTCCAGAACTGGACACAACTGAATGGAAGAAAATATGAAATATGTATGATTTATAGTATCTAATAAATACTTAAGGCAAAGTTATACTTCCATTTTGTCACAATTCTGCTAACTGTAGTTATTTCACATTTGCTGCACACACACATGGTGAATGAGAATCCTGTTGTGAGCAGATGATGATGTTTGGCAGATGAAGGTTCATATAGAGAGAGTGGCCAGCTGTGCAATTGATCATGATGTCAGTAGCCTAGTTCTACATCAGGAAGCTTTCATGTACTAATAGCTGAAGGTGAACTTCCTCTCTCTTTCTCTCCTGAATTACTTCTGCCGGTACTAAGAACCATATTCCTCAGGAGGCATAAAGCTTCTATTCTATGAAAAAAAAAACCCAATAGCCAGGGGTGGGATTCAAATTTTTTAACAACCAGTTCTGTGGGCATGGCTTAGGTGGTATGTGTGGCTTGGTGGTCATATGACTGGGTGGACATGGCTTGGTGGTCATGTTATTGTCTGGGTGTGGCCAACTCAATATCACTCACATAAAGGCACACATCTCCTTGCCTGGCCTCTCATGACTGTGGGGATGCTGCAACAGTTTTAAGTGTGAAAAATGGTCATGTCACTTTTTTCAGTGCCATTGTAACTTTGAATGGTCATTCCATACAAGCAAAGTACCAGCAAAGGAGTGGGAAAAAACTCCAGAGGAGTTCCTGAGACAGGAAGTCTAGTCCTGCCAAGAATGTAATAAGGGTTAATGGAGAGGCAGTTTCTATAAGCAACACCAGAATGTTTCCTTCTTGCCTTCCTTACAGGATTATGCCAGTAATTTTTTCTAACAACCGGTTCTCCGAACTGCTTAAAATGTTAACAACCAGTCCTAGCGAATAGGTGCGAACTGGTAGAATCCCACCCCTGCCAATAGCATACAGTTAGTGATTGTATTAATTCCAAATTTATACATGACATAGTTTCCATTTTCTTTTATTTATGAAATATTTGGTTAACAGCTCTATATGCTGATAGGCAAAAGAAGATAAAAGTCCTCATGTCCTATAGTAAACAAAACAAAACAAATGCTGTCTTATTTTGGCACAATTTGTAAAGCTATGAAGCTGTGAAGACTTTGTTGTGTGCCCAGAACTGAGCCCCTTGTGTGTTAAGGGCCCATTTCTTGGTTGTGTTACCATCCATGAGAAAGTTTATATATATATATATATGAGAGAGAGAGAGGACAGAGGGTTTTACTTGTTGAGAAGAGGCACCTATAAAAAGGTATGGCTTTGTGCCTAAGGCAGGCGTAATACTTGTGTTCTCCTGTTTTTTTTCCTGGTGTCTTATCCAGTTGGTCACCCAATTGGCTTCATGCCCAAGGCAAGACTAGAACTCAAAGTCTCTAGCTTGATGTCTTAACTATACCAAACATATTTTTCAGTCCCCCCAAATTGCTTCAAAGAATTTGGAGACTAAAAATGCTGGAAATGTCCTGGCTACCATCAAGAAAAGACCTACTTAATTGCCTTATTGATCCTACCAAAGGATTTATGATTGATCGTTTTTCTACCATTTGAATGTTGTATATAAAGTTTGATGTAATAGAGGTAGATTTTTTTTGTTCTCTTCCCAAGTGGCTTCCCAGAACAGTGTCATAAACTTCTGCTATTTAAATCAATATTTTTAGTGAAAGCTTGCTCTAGCATACTGTATAATCAATCAAACATTTCTTTTACAACTGACTCTCTTAAATATCTAATTATTACATGGTTCCAGTTTTTGCAGTAGTATTATTATGTTATACATGTCCCCCTTAATTAATTAGCCAATTATTTAAATAAGATTGTGTTGGGTATATGAATATTCCAACTGGTTTGGGTTGAATAAATATGTAAACCTAGGATTAAGTGCTATGTAGCTTTAAGCACAAGAAACTGCAATGTCATTGTGGGTGCGGTTGCAGGCAGCCATATAGGTAGGAGGGGAAACGTAATAGCCCCGGCTTCTGGATGCAACTGTATGAGCCCCGACTTCTGGATGCAACTGTCTGAGTCACCGGCTTCTGGATGCACCTGGTTACTGTTCCAGGTCTGCTGCCTACTGTGTGTTTGAACGTCTATCTGCTTACCTTGGAGGCTACTGTGCCAGATACCAAATTCAACTGAACACAAGGACTGTTTACTGGTGAGCTGTGGATTCAGCGTTAGTACTTGAGAGAAAGGTATCATATGGTGAAGATTACAAGCAGATAAAGACATTGTATTTACTGTTAATGGACTTGATAACTGGATAGATAAACTGGATAACTGACATATGGACTGAATGACTATTCTTAATCTCTGTATGAATTAAATACCTATTTAAACCACAAACAGTGTATTTGTCTCAAGTGTGTGTATACTCCTGGGCCCAGCCTCTCTCTCATTTGGCTGCCTGGCTTGACTGCTGCTGTGCACTCAGCTTGGGGGTTTATCCCCAAACACTAACATTGGTTATGGGCCCAGCAGTGTGCACAGTCTAGCTAACCAGGTTATACCAGAGAGTTTTTTGGTCAAGAGTTACACATTACTGTAAAGACAAACTGTTTGTTGAATAGTTATTTTTCTGCAGAGCAATGGCACAAGTAAATTTGCCAAGTCTGTCCATGATATCCAGACTAGATGGAACAAACTATGTTTCATGGTCAATGAAGTGTAGTTTACTGCTACGAAGAGAAGGTTTGTGGGACATAATTACAAACCCACCAGATGTATCAAACTTAGATCCCAACGATGAAGAGGATTATAAACTGATACAGGATTATGAAAGAAAGAATGAGCAGGCTTTGTGCATCATAGGTCTCACCCTGTCTGACCAGCAACTCATTCATATCCGAGGAGTGGAAAATGCTGCAGACTGCTGGGATAGTCTTAAAAGGATTTATGTTCGAGACAGTGTAGGAGCTCATATTAATCTTACACGGAAGCTGTTTAGAACACATCTTGAGATAAATGGAGACATGTTGACTCATTTAAACTGTATGAAAAGCATTTTTCAACAACTGCAAGAAAAAGAGCTTATATTTAATGAGTTGCAACAAGTATACATCATACTGTCTTCTCTGGATCGAAGCTATGATGATTTTGTGACTGCATTGGAAGTATTGCCTAAAGACAGTTTATCAGTAACTGAGATAACTGGCCGGCTATTAGAGGAAGCCAGGAGAAGGAGTGACCGTGAACAGCTGAGGGAAGATAAACATAAGGAAGAGAAATTATCTTCAAAGCTTGAGAGAAACCAGCTGTGTAAAGGAAAGCACCCGGAAGAAGAGAAGTTATCTTCAACGGCATACACAATTAAAAAGTGTTTTAATTGTGGAGGCAGAGGACATTTGGCAAGATTCTGCAGAAAAGGAAAAAGCCAGAATTTAAAGAAGCCAAAGAAATCCTTTGAACTGGCCATGTTTAGCAATTGTGATATTAAGAATAATAAGTGGACACTGGAAAGAGATGGCAAAAAGGTAACTGCAGCTTTAAATGGAGCATTGTATGTCTTACATGATGGTAAGAAAGGGGAGGCACAAACTGTATTTAATAATACCAAGCCTCATGATGAATGTATCCATTTATTGCATAGGCGTTTGGGGCATGTAAATTTTAAAATGCTAAAACGTACAGTAGAGTTATCTGAAGGTATAAGGTTAAAACCCTGTGATAAGTATTTGCGTTGTAATGTCTGTTGTGAAGATAAGAGTAAAATAATGCCTGCAAATAGGCTAAATGGTTTCAAAACTAAAGAACCTTTAGAAGTAGTATTTGCAGACATTATAGGTCCAAAGAAACCCAGTATGGGGGGTGCTCGATATATACTGAACATTATGGACCATTACTCTAGATATGGGTTTTGCTATTTAATGAAAAGCAAAACTGAAACATATCAACATTTCTTCAACTGGTTAAAGTTTGCTGAAAGAAAAACCAAACGACAACTGATAACCTTGGTGACAGATAATGGTATGGAATTTGTTAATAGAAAATTCCAGAATAGATTAAAGGCAGCTGGAATAGCTCATAAGACATCTGCACCATACAGACCACAGCACAATGCATATATAGAAGGAAGAGGCCAAACACTACAGGCAATGGTTAGAACAATGTTAACTGATTCTGGATTACCTGATTCTTTGTGGGGGGAGGCAACAATGTGTGCTAATAATTTATTAAATAACGTTGTTAACTCAACCACTGGTGAAATACCATTCACCATGTGGCATGGCAGGAAGCCTGATTTGAGTTACCTGCACACATTTGGTGCACCAGCATGGGTGCATATCCCTAAACAACTCAGGCGTAAAGGGCAACACAGAGCTAAACAATTTTTCTTCGTTGGTTACCAAGCTAACCATAGGGCATATAGATTTTGGAAGAAAGGCACATCTAAGGTGTTATGTAGTGCTAATGCCCAATTTCTAGAACACGTAGGATGGGATAAGTTAGAGCAGGATAGCAATAATGAGGTGATTATTGAATCCTATAGAAATCCCATCAAGTATCCCTGTAACTTTAAGAAAAATGTAAAGTTAGAAGTACAGGAAGAAGTACAGCCCCTAGAAGAAGAAATAGCTCAGCAAGATGAGGAAAAGGACCAGGTAGTAACTCAACCAAGCCCAGTAATTCCCAGAAGGACTACACGTATATCTAGACCGCCTGATAGATACCAGGCCAACACAGTGTGCCAGGTAAATAGAGTGCCATCTACTGTGGATGAGATTAAAAGGTGTCCTTCTAAAGAGAAAGAAAAATGGTATGCAGCAATTAATAAAGAATTGAAGTCTTTAAAGGATATGAAGGTGTATGAAAACGTGAGATTACCTAGTAATGAAAAACCCATTGGCTGCAAATGGATTTTTAAAATCAAAACTGATAAGGATGGAAACACAATACATAAGGCAAGACTAGTAGCCCAAGGCTTTAGACAAAGTGCAAAAGACTATGATGAAGTATTTGCACCTAGTCTGAAAGCAGCAACTTTAAGGGCAGCATTAGTGTGGGCAGCAAGCAAGCAATATATAGTTAACCATCTTGATGTGGAAACTGCTTACTTGCATGCTCCACTAAGACATACTGTTTATATGAAAAGGCCTAATGGATTTAAAGGAGACAATAATAATGATAATGATTGTTGGTTATTAAAGAAGAGCCTTTATGGTCTTAAACAATCGGGCTATGAATGGAACCAGTATATTGTGAAGGAACTGACCAATATAGGATTTAAAGCTGGTTTAGCTGACCCATGTCTATTTAAGAGAGAAAAGAATGGGAAGATATCATTATTATTATTGTTTACTGATGATATTGCTCTGATAACTAAGACTAATGATGAAGCAAATGAAATAATTGCATCATTAGCCAAGAAAGTAAAAATCAAGCAATTAGGTGAGATAAAGAGATATCTAGGTTTGAATATACTGAGAACACAGAAAGGGTTTAGGATATCTCAAGAAGATAAGATATCTAAATTGCTAATGGATTATAAAATGGAACTTTGTAAGCCTGTAAAGACTCCAATGAGTCAGGATATTTGCAAAATGGATACACAAAGTCCCAAATGTGATAAGAAACTGTATCAATCCTTGATTGGTAGCTTATCATATATTAGCAATTGGTCAAGGCCAGATATTGCTTTTAGTATTAATCAGCTGGCACGGCACAATAATGACCCACTTCAATGTCACTGGATAGCATTGAAAAGAATCCTAAGGTATCTTAAAGGTACATTACACCATGCACTGTATTTAGAACCAGAAGGTGATCTCATATTGAGTGCTTATGCAGATGCTAGTTTGGCATCAGAAAGAGATACTAGAAAGTCGACTTCAGGAACAGCCATAATGCTGGGTAAGACATTAATAGGCTGGAAGTCAATTAGACAAAAGCATATAAGTTTGTCTACTATGGAGGCAGAATTCTCCTGTTTATCTTTACTGTGTACTGAGTTGATTATGTACAAACAAATGTTGAAGGATATGGGTATAACTGTAAATTACGCTATAGTTGTACATGAAGATAATCAGGCAGCAATTAAAATGGCCACTAATATTGCAGTTAAAACGAGAAGTAAACATACAGATTTGAGATATCTTAATGTAAGACAGTCTGTACAGAGTAAATTGATACAGCTGGAGTACTGCATGTCGGAGGACAATGTAGCTGATCATTTTACTAAAGCCCAAGGTGCTATTAAGCATCTAGAGAATTGTGAAAAATATGGGTTCAGATTGTGAAGGCATTGCATATTTATATCACCCAAAAGGGGAGAATGTTGGGTATATGAATATTCCAACTGGTTTGGGTTGAATAAATATGTAAACCTAGGATTAAGTGCTATGTAGCTTTAAGCACAAGAAACTGCAATGTCATTGTGGGTGCGGTTGCAGGCAGCCATATAGGTAGGAGGGGAAACGTAATAGCCCCGGCTTCTGGATGCAACTGTATGAGCCCCGACTTCTGGATGCAACTGTCTGAGTCACCGGCTTCTGGATGCACCTGGTTACTGTTCCAGGTCTGCTGCCTACTGTGTGTTTGAACGTCTATCTGCTTACCTTGGAGGCTACTGTGCCAGATACCAAATTCAACTGAACACAAGGACTGTTTACTGGTGAGCTGTGGATTCAGCGTTAGTACTTGAGAGAAAGGTATCATATGGTGAAGATTACAAGCAGATAAAGACATTGTATTTACTGTTAATGGACTTGATAACTGGATAGATAAACTGGATAACTGACATATGGACTGAATGACTATTCTTAATCTCTGTATGAATTAAATACCTATTTAAACCACAAACAGTGTATTTGTCTCAAGTGTGTGTATACTCCTGGGCCCAGCCTCTCTCTCATTTGGCTGCCTGGCTTGACTGCTGCTGTGCACTCAGCTTGGGGGTTTATCCCCAAACACTAACAGATTGGTTGAGTTCCTATTCATGCTATTATAAAATGGTTATTTCAGAAGAAAGTACATTTTTGGTGATTAAAGGTAACTTTTATACTTGTTGGCTGGCCAAGGCCAAGATATTGAGGTAAATGATGCCAATCTTATTTTTTTTATTGGGTTTATTCTAAGTGTGTACAGTTTGATTTTTAATGGCTTTCTCTGTTTTCTTATTTCCAGTATTTAAAACCAATTTTGGGATTCCTGTATCATGTTTTGCAATTTCCTACTTTAAAATGGCCCAAAACTCTGCCCTGTCATTACTTTTTCACCCTTTATTTTTGTGAATTTGATTTACTTTAATGTATTTGATAAGTCCTCTCATTCAAAACCTTCAGGCTTTTTAAAACAGGTATACTTAGAAAGCTCAATTTATCCTTGCAGGCAAAACATGTCTAAAGGATACCCATGTCCAGACAACTGGAATGATCCAGTCTGTGGCATAAGATTCAAATGTATCTGGATCTTGACCTCAAAGAACTGCAAAGCAGAGACTGTTGTACATCAAACGACCTATATACTGCACAGGTCAGAAAGTGGGCTGAGAAAATATCTATAGACCCTTTACATCCTGGACATAAAGTGTTTCAACTCCTCTCTCAGGACACTGGTATAGAGCATTGCATGCCAAAACAACTAGATCCAGATATAGTCTTTTTGCCTCATGCCATCATTCTGCTAAATATCTAATTACCACAGTACTGTCTTATATCTAAAGGTATTTACCCACGTAGTACTGCTGTATTACTATTATTCGTCTCATCTTTTCTACTATCTTCTCTTATTGGTATCTTATGATTTGTTGTTTGTATGTAGACTGAGAGCTTATGCACCCGAGACAAATTTCTTAGGTGTCCAATCGCAGTTGGCCAAAAAAGAATATTTTATTCTTAAAAAAAAAATCCACTAACATCCAAAAGTACATGTTTGAAGGAACTGCATTCCGTTCAGGCAGGCAGTTTGGGGATATACTAATGACCAGCTGAATATTTTAAAAACATGTAGTAGAAAAATTTGCCATTTAAAAGCATTTCATTTTGGAAAGTTACAATGTGTGAGTTTTGGGGAAATCGCTTACACTAACAAACACAAAATTTGGTTAAAAGCAAATGGAAATTGAAAGAATGAAAGACTATACCAATACCTCTGACATGAATAATATGAATGTATTTAAATTGATCTATATATCTTTACCATGTTTAATGACTTGGCTAATTAAGATTGCTTTTCCCATATAAACCTGTCAAGTCATTGAGATATTTGGCTACAAGACCATCTTCTGGTATGACCTGATTTTAAAATATTCTATTAAAGGTAAGCTATTCTGATGTTCATGCAAATCTAAATAGAGTGCTTTCTGTATTCCCTGATCTTTGGAAAGCAGTGTCTCAGATCACAGACACAGTTAATATCTTAATTCAGGCAACTGTGAATGTAGTGCTTTCTCAATCTCTCCTCAGTGGACTGTGTGAAGGTCATATAGTGCAAGAATCAAGCAGGTCAGATGCATATAGGTAGATGTGGGGAAACTTAACCTGCTCAAGATTCAAGTTTTCATGTGTCTCGATTCAACTAGAATATACCTGCTTAGAGCTATAGATTTACCTTAGACCTCTGCAGATGTTACCTAGTAGCTCATGAATCACTTTTCATATCTTTTTATAATCCTGATGTGATAACAAAAAGAACGGGATAAAATCAGCCACATGGGTATGACCATCTGTTCTGCTTATTACTCTCTGGATGGGTATAAAGCAGACAGAATAACTCCACAAAGCATCCATACAAAGTATTTTTTATTGGTTCATCAGGTATCCTTATCAACTCACAGTTATGATGAGGTTCTTCTTAATGTCCAATCCTTTGCATATCTGCATTATGGTGTAGGAAGATAATAAACTCTTATCCCCATGAAGATTGAAGCGTCTGCATGGTAATGGATTCAGGCAAGAGTGAGGGAGCCTCCTCCAACCCAACAAGGGTCAATTTAATGACCAATCAGGATTACAGATGTGGCCACATGACATGAACTACATTTCCCAGGATACCTTAACTACATTTACCATGATGCATTCCCTTAAGGGGACAGCTCTCAATTCCTAACTAACTATCCCAAATCCCATTAACTCTAAACTGTATGGATAGCACACCATCAGATAAAAATATTTGCACGTAGGACTGAAAGTAGCATATCATAGAAAAAAGACAGTTGTCATGATATTGTTTAAGGCAGCCTTTTTGAACTTTCTACCCTCCAGACATGTTGGAATGTATCTCCACAATTCTTACTGAGCATGGTTTTTAGAATTTTGCTGCTCAGAAATTCTGTATCCCAATATCTCTGGAGGGTACAAAATTGGAGAACTGCAATCTGAATAGTGCTGGAGAAAACTGCTGTAGTATAAACCATCACGGGAATCCCTTGTTTGAAGAACTGCTCTGCCAGGATCAA